>NC_140287.1:14896862-14954362 GCF_964030765.1 Micromesistius poutassou | reverse complement strand
GTTAGACGTTGGAGGAGGGGGTGGGGTTAGAGGCTGGAGGAGGGGGTGGGGTTAGAGGCTGGAGGAGGGGGTGGGGTTAGAGGCTGGGGACACAGAGGAGGGTGGGGTTAGAGGCTGGAGGAGGGGGTGGGGTTAGAGGCTGGGGACACAGAGGAGGGTGGGGTTAGAGGCTGGAGGAGGGGGTGGGGTTAGAGGCTGGAGGAGGGGGTGGGGTTAGAGGCTGGAGAAGGGGGTGGGGTTAGAGGCTGGGGACACGGAGGAGGAGGGTGGGGTTAGAGGCTTGGGACGGTGGAGGAGGGTGGGGTTAGAGGCTGGGGACGGAGGAGGAGGGTGGGGTTAGAGGTTAGGAGGTGCTGTCCTCATACCTCGGTGTGCACGGCCGTGGTCTCCATCTGCTTCTGCTTGAGGGCCAGCATGACCTGGTCTCGCTCCTGCTGGAAGAGCACCGCCTTCTCCTGCATGGACCTCATCTCGTTCAGCAGCTGGTTCAGCTCCCCAGAGTTCCCCTGAGGGACAGCAGCACACTCATGAGCCCCCATGGAGCCTCTACACACTCATGAGCCCCCATTGAGCCTCTACACACTCATGAGCCCCCATGGAGCCTCTACACACTCATGAGCCCCCATGGAGCCTCTACACACTCATGAGCCCCCATGGAGCCTCTACACACTCATGAGCCCCCATGGAGCCTCTACACACTTCGGACCTGCTCCACATATAAGTAAGTATAAGTACAAAGCATCCTAGAAAACAAGTCAAAACCTCAAATCCAAAGCCAAAGCTTTCATAATCTCAGTTGGAACCCAGCCGACCTGGTCCTTGTCTTTGAGCATCTTCTCCAAGGTGGCGGCCTTCTCGCTCATGGAGGTCAGCTGGAACTCCTTCTCCCGGAGCAGGAAGGACACCTGCATGTTGGTCTCCTGCAGCGCCCGGAACTCCGACTCCTTCTCCCGGGAGCGGGAGGCCACCGCCTCGTTCTCCTCCTTCAGCGTGCGGCCGTCCAGCTCCAGGATCAGCGCACGCTCCTTCAGGTTGGTCACCGCCTGCTTCAGCACCTCGCTGTCGCTCTCGCGGTTCCTCAGCGCCTCGCTGGCCTGCGCCAGCTGGTCGCCCTTGGTCTTGATCAGCAGGTCCTTCTCCCGGGCCGAGCGCTGCAGCGTCTCCAGCCGCTCCCGGGCGTGGCGCGCCTCCTCCGCCCGCCCCCGCTGCTCGCCCTCCGAGGCCGACAGCCGGAGGTTGCTCTCCTGCAGGGTCCGGATGGCCGCGTCCCGCTCTGCCACCAGCGCCCGCAGGGACTGGACCTCCGCCTGCAGCTGCTGCAGCCCTCCGTGGGACGGAGCCGACGGTGCCGCTGCGACGCCCTGCTGGACTGGACCTGTTTGTGGGGTTAGTATCATGTTTTTTTAAGGGGAAATTTCAATGTACTCAGTTACAACGTGGTTTGGGGAGAGAAATGCTAAATAAATGCATCATGTTTTCAAACACAAAAATAATCGTTTGAATAATCCTGATTTCACTATTGACCAAAATAATCGTGATTATGATTTTTTTTCCATAATCGAGCAGCCCTAGTCCAAATGCAACAATGCAGTGCATCAAACAAAGTGTATGCTGTGGCCTCGTGTCTGTAAATAAACTCACTGAGAGGCTCCATGGAGAGCAGAGCATCGCCGGCCTGCGCCAGCTGTCCGGCGACCTCCGGGACCACGCTGTCCAGCTTGCCCAGCAGGACGTCCTTGGTGCTGCTCAGCTGACTGATGGTCTGCTGCACCTGGGCCAGCTCCTGGCCCAGGCTCCCCAGCCGCCGCTCCTTCAGCTCGTAGCTCTGGATGAGGTGGGCGTAGTCCACCGACAGCTGGGAGCTGCAGTCGCTGTCGGCCGACACCTTGCCCTGCAGCTTCAGCAGCTCCTCGTGCATCTGCGCCGACTCGTGCTGCAGGTTCTTCACCGTGGTGATCACCTGCTGCTTCCACTCCTCCACCTTCTTCACCTGCTGCTTCAGCGTGTCGCGCTCCTGCAGCAGCTCCTCAAACTGGTTGCTGCTGACGCCACCGCCGCCCCAGGACCCCCCGCCGCCGCCGGGCTCCGGGCCGGCCGAGGCCTGCAGGACGGCCACCAGCGTCTGGCACTTCTGCGTCAGGGCGTCGATCTCGATGTCCTTCTCGCGGATGATGCGCGACAGGTTCTGGATGGTCTCGCGGAACATCTCCTGGCTGCCCGACGGGTCGCTCATGTTGGCCAGCCGCGTGTTCTCCTGCTGCAGCTTGAGCAGCGCCGCCTCCTTGTCCGACACGATGTCCATGAGGCGGTGGTAGTCGGAGCGCAGCTGGCTGTTCTCCCGCGTCTTCTCATTGAGCACCGACAGCACCTGCTCCCGCTCCAGGGCGTAGGCCTGCAGCTGCTGCTGGAGGTACAGGACGTCCTGGCCCATGGTGACCCGCGCGTGGAGGGCCTGGATCTCCAGGTCCTTCTGCCGCACCATTTGGGCCAGCTTGCCTGCCTCGTCACGGGACAGGGCCAGCTGGTCCAGCTGGCGGGCCAGGGAGACGTTCCTTTCGCTGAGCTGGTGGATCTCGCTCTCCTTCTCCTGGATGCCCTGCACCAGCCGCTGGATCTCCACCTTGGAGAGGTCGTGCTTCTCGTTGCCGCTCTCGCCACCGTTCAGGGACTGGTTGTCCTTGTCCTGGTGAAGGATGACCTCCCCCTGGACCTGGGGAGCAGGAGGGCTGCCCAGGCCGTCCACAGCCTGCTGAAGACGCGCCACCTCCTCGTCCCGGGCGTGGAGGAGCCGGTTGTAGTTCTGGAGGGTCTGCTCCTGTCGGGCGTGGGCCTGCTCCAGCTCCCCCTGCTGGGCCAGGAGGGACTGCTGGGCGAGGAGCAGGGAGGCCTGCTGCTCCTCCGTGGTTCTCCTCAGGGCGTGCGTCTCGTCCTCCAGAAGGTCCCGGGAGGCCTTGAGCTGGTGGATCTCCGTCTCCAGCTCCGTGATGATGTCCAGCGTGCGGGGCTCCGTGTGGGGCTGCGGCCGGCTCTGCTGGTCCCTGAGCCGGTCGATCTCCTCCCTCAGGTGGCTGTTGTCCTCCTTCATGACGCCCAGGTGTCGGTCCCGCTCCTCCAGCACCTGCCGGAGGCCGTGCGCCTCCTGGGAGACCTCCTCCACCTTGGTCTCCAGCTCCCTCTGGAGCTCCGTGGCGTTCTGCTTCAGCGTGTCCATGAAGGAGTCCTTCTCCTGCAGGAGGTCCGTCAGTTGCTCCTGCCCCGCCACCGTGATGGACAGCATCTCATTGGTGTCCCTGTGGTCGGCCGCCATCTGCTCCACGTCCCTCCTCAGCTGTGCAATCTCCTGCTCCTTGTCCTGGTTGAGGCGTACCGCCCGCTCGTGCTCCGCCTGCAGCGCCGTGGCGTCCAGGGAGCGCGCCCGGCTCAGCTCCTCCATGGTCTGCTGGTAACGCCGGGCCTGGGCCGCCAGCGAGCCCTCGGCGCGGCTCAGCTCCCCCTCCAGCTGGCTCTTCTCCAGCTTCAGGGCCTCGATGCGGGTGTCCTTCTCCAGGACCGTCCTGCTCAGCACCGCGTGGCCGTCCCTCAGTTGCCTGCTGAGCTCCCCCACTTCCTCCTGCTCCTCCTCCTCCTTCTCCTGCAACCTGCGCTTCTCCAACTTCATCTTCATCTCATAGTTCTCGGACAGTGCCTCCTCACGGGAGCTCCTCGCCGTCCCCAGCTCACTCCGGAGCTCCGCCAACTCCTTCTCCTGCTCCAGCAGCTCCGCTCTCAGCCTGTCCTCCTGCTCTGCTCGTTCCCCTACTCCTTCTTCTCCTTGCTCTCCTGTCCGGTCAAGCCTCTCCTCCTCCTTCTCCTGCAGAGATCGCCTGAGCTCCAAGGACTCGCTGCGCGCCTCCTTGGCCTGCTCCTGCGCCCGGCCCAGGCTGCTCCTCAGCTCCTTCACGGTGTCCTCGAGGGTCCTCTTGCTCATGTGCAGGTCGTTGAGGGTGAAGGCGCTCTGGCTGAGTTTCTCCTGCAGGGCCGTGAGGTCAGAGGTCAGCCGGGACACCTCCTCCTGGGACTCCTGCAGCTGCCCAGAGAGATGCTCCTTCACCGAGATCATGTGCTGGAAACACCACACACGCAACAACACGTCAGGACGTCGCCTCCGCATCATGTACTGAACTAGCATGTTTAAGAAGGCTGGTAATACATTCATGTTTTAGTTAGGTTATTCACAGGCTTTTTAAAAGACTATGGACATTATTGTCCAATGTGATGCGAGTTAACAGCGTCTGAAATACAAGCATAGTGAAGCATAGCATCCTACTGTGCTACAGGCATGTGATGCACACCAGAGAATCAGTCTCAAGACAAACCTAAACTAAAACCTTTGACATGTCAGCCAAACAGCGTGTTTGCTTCAAGGACATCTTTTATATTTGTACAAAACAGAAGTGTCTCGTCTGCGGACCTGCGTGGCCTCCTGGTTCTGGCCGTCCAGCTCCTCCAGCTCAGCCAGCAGCGTCTCCCGCTCCTCCTGGGCCTCCAGGAGCCGCTTGGCTCTCCTCCCCAGCTCCTCCTGCAGCTCCTCCAGATCCAGGGACTCCCCAGGACCTCCTCCTCCTCCGCCGGCTCCCCTGGCCTCGCTCTCCTCCAGGCTGGCCTGCAAGGAGCGCTGTTGGACAAGGAGGGAGAGACTGAACATCACACCATGATGTGCTCCACCATTGAGCACAACAACCCTTAGCTATGGAGACTGAACATCACACTAGGGCTGTGCAATTCATCGGATTTTTCAGAACAGCTGGAGAGAAATGCTGAATAAATGCATAATCTTTTCAAACTCAAAAATAATCGTCTGAATAATCGTGATTTCAATATTGACCAAAATACTCATGATTATATTTTTTTCCATAATCGAGCAGCCCTACATCACACCATGACGGGCTTCACCATCACGCACAACAACCCTTAGCTATGGAGACTCCCGGTTCAGGAGGTATGGGTCCCTGCCATGTCTTACCTCCAGGAAGGCCTGGAATGGGAAAGACTTTTGCTATGTAAAGCTGGACTTTACTCTGCATGAGAGATAATAGTATTTTATCAGCAGCATATTAGAATGTCAATTTGCCTACTAACTGTGGATTATTTCTCACTCACACACACACACACACACACACACACACACACACACACACACACACACACACACACACACACACACACACACACACACACACACACACACACACACACACACACACCTTGTCCTGTTCCAAGCGCTCCTTCTCCTCCCTCAGAGAGCCGATGACGGTGTTCAGCTCCAAGATGTCTGCGTGCTCCACCTCCTCTCTGGGTTCAGCCTGACGGAGGAGAGGGATGAGAAGGATACTGGGGGTATGTATGCATTCAGAGGTCCAGTGTTGAAGGACCCAATGTCACACGGAGTACACTGCACTACACTACACCCACCTCAGGCAGACTCTGCAGTCTCTCCAGCTCCTGCTCGGCGCCTGGAACAAAACAAGCAGGTGTAAGTATGTGTTCACCTTCTTAATGCATTATTCCTATTCACTACGTAATAGAAATACATAGCAGACTAACATCAACCAGAGAAAACACCATGCGGTGACATGTAAACGTACAACATTGTCGATAGAGATTGAAAAAGCGAGGATGAGAACATTGAAGGCATATTAAACACCAGTTCTCTGACGGCCACAGTACTACACACAGCACTACAGCATTTTGGCCAGGTAGACCTCAATTCAAATCCTCCCAGTAGGCCATGGGAGGGAGATTTAACCTGGGGGATGCCGGTCATAAACACAGCCCCTGCTGGAGGAACCCTCTCTTGGCTCTCTACCTGCGAGGGCCTTCCTCAGCCCCTGGATCTCACTCTCCATCTGGGCCCTGTGCACAGCCTTGTCCTCCTGCTCCTGCACCCGGGCCTGGAGCTCCGCCACCGACGCCTGGAGCCGCGAGTAGTTCTGCAGCAGCTCTGCGTTCTCCTCCTGCGCCTCCGCCCTCTCCTTCTGTAGGAGGCCCCGGCTGCTCTGCGCCTCCTCCAGGCTGGCCCTCAGCTCCTCCAGCTGGGAGTCTCGCTGGAGGGAGGTGCTCTGGACGTCGGGTTGGGAGGTGGAGATGGGGGAGGAGGGCTGAGATCTCTCCCCTGGAGAGAGAGAGAGAAGGAAGGTAGATGAGGAGGAGTGAGGAGGGATGTTGGGGTGAGGAGGGATGGTGAGGAGGAGTGTTGTTCCTCACCGGTGTGGAGCTGCTCCTCCAGCTCCTCGATGCGCTCCTCATACTCCGCCAGCTCCTCCCGGTGGCGCCGGCTGAAGTCGGCCATCTTGTGGCGCTGGGCGTCCTGCAGGGCGGCCATCTCGTGCTGGTGCTCGTCCACCTCCCGGCTCATCTGCTCCCGCAGGTCCTGGTGGACGCGCGCACATGTACAGACACAGACACACAGACACAGACAGACAGACAGACACAGACAGACAGACACACACGTACACAGAGACACACGTACACACACACAAAATTGTGTCAAGTCTCAAATTGAAGGTGATTGATTGGTTTATGTTTATTTACACATCAGAATGTGGTACACAGATGACAGAAACACAAAGATGTGATTTACAGGGGTTTTATGCATTAAACGCTCACCTCGATGGTTCTTTGGAGTTTAAGGCCGTCCGCATGGTCGCCATTTCCAGATCCAGTTGAATTGGACGCCTTAAAAAAAATGTTGTTTTCGGAATTAAGATATACAGTTTACATAATTCACATCCTTCTTACATTGCTTTGACAATCATCAACTCCATGCTGGATAACACTTTTGAAACGGCTCTTCCGCCACATAAAACATCTGCCATCAAAAAATAATTTATATTGTTATCCAAATGTTAAAAACTTAAACTTCCGATAAAACACATATGCCCGTCCTGGTCTGCGGGGGGGGGGGGGGAACAAAATGGAGGCGGGGAATGGTGGTTACCTGGGCAACGCGTCTCCAGTGGGACAGCTCCGCCTCCAGGCGTGTCACCTCTGTGGCCAGACGGTTGATCTCCTGCTGCGACCACATGACGTCGCTGAGATCCATCTCGTCACCATGGAAACCGTGATGGCCGCCAACGGTGTGTGGCATGAAGGAGGAGGAGGAGGTGGTGGTGGGGACGGTGGAGGAGGAGGTGGTGGTGGTGAGGGGGAGCATGGCCACATGGGAGGAGTGCTGGAGGGTCTGTATCTCATCCTGGAGACCACTCTGCCTGGCCTTCAGGTGACTGATCTCCACCTGGAGGGAGGGACACACACACACACACACACACGTCAAAAGATGTTCCTAGGCAGGCAGATCTACAAACATAACACAACCATACGTTTCTATATGAACATAACACATTCATAGGTCTCTAGATGAACACAAACATAACACATCCATACGTCTCTATAAGAACACAAACATAACATCCATACGTCTCTATAAGAACACAAACATAACATAATAACCATACATTTCTATGTGAACATGAACACAGCACATCCTCACATCTCTCTGCTGCAGCTGGTTCCTGTACTCTGTGGACTGCTGTTTGTTCTGGATCTCCGAGGCCTCCAGCTTCTCTTCCAGCTCCACATGGAGCTTCTTCAGTCGCTCGTGCTGCTCAGACACACAGGGGACATCAGGGTTCATAACACAGGACACCCTGAGCTGGTGGACATCTTGGATCCAAACGCTAGCTGCGTGTGAATAAGGTAAATAAGGCCCATGAGTTGCTTTTTGTCTCTTTAATTGAATCTCCTTGTTGCACCAGTGCTTATAGGGACAATGTTCTTGCTTGGCCACATCCACATGAATACATTATTGTGTATATAAAAGGGTCTTGTTTATATCTATTTTTATATGCATTTTAAGTCAATGGGTGTATAAGAGTTTCATGAGAGCCTGAACCACAAATATACAGTTAAAAACGATGTCAATAATGAATCAGAGTTAAAAACTTCATAAAGTATGTTTAACTAATAATATCAGTACTACCCTTTATAGAGTGTGTGGATAACTACTTCAATCACTCAATAAAGTGTGAATAATTTAAAACGACCATTAATAAAGTGTGAATAACTTAAAACGACCATTAATAAAGTGTGAATAACTTAAAACGATCCTTGATGAAGTGTGAATTAGCTAAAACGACCCTTAATAAAGAGTAAATAACTGTTAAAACCACCCTTGATAAAGTGTGAATAACTGTTGAGAGTTAAGACCACACTTGGTAAAGTGTGAATAACTATGGTCCCAATAACTCCAGGAACCACAGTACCTCTGAGCGCTGGGCAGTGAAAGCCATCTCCACTTGCATCAACTTGGAATTGGACACCTGTAATTCCGTGGCGGCATCTGTGGTAGGAGAGGAAATGACATGCTCAGCGAAAAATCTAGGAACAGGAAGTGGAGAACGTTGCTCCAGTACTTTACACGTATGGAATTCCATAAATGGTTTGTTTTGGGATATTTGAGCAAACACACAGCTACACACACACTTCAAATTACTGTAGCCTATGGGTGTGCACACAGACACAGACACAGCTTCATCTGATAAACACGACAAACTGGCTTGACTGGCCTTGCAAACACAACTCTCTCCCTGAACATGGCACTTACATCCCCTCCCCAAGGAATGAAAAACATACTAATAAAGTTAGTTTAATACATTTGTGCTTAAACAACAGTACGTCCAAAGGCTACATCGAGTTGGTGTCCTGTATATATTTGGGTTGAAGCCAGGCTTGTGTAAGCCCAGACTGAGTCTGGGTGATAAGATCATGACGTCGTTTTGGTGTTGTGGAGAAGGCCGTGAGTTGGACATGGGAGAGCAAAGTTCTTGGTCTCCGCTGAACTTTATCAGCCCCAGACACAGATTGTTGGGAGGCTGAGTTATGAGCAGATCAATGCCATTCACCTTCATTGGATGGTTAAAATAAGGGATTGACACATTGACAGTGTTAGTCACGCTCATATCATTCAAACTGTTTGTTCTAGACTCTTCATCTTATTGACATATTTGAGTAAAAACAAACCATATGTACTGTAGAGTAACAGTCACAATCTTCAATCTCAAATCTAATCATTTATTTGAATCTGTTTCTGGGACATACCTAAGATAGACCTTCAAAAAGGTTAAAGATAACAATGGTCAGGTTTTTTAATCCTTAAAATATGTATAAACTTAATCATTCAAATAATGCTCAATTGTATAGTAGGAAATTGCTACGCTTCTTTTAATGATTGACGAAAGAAAGGAGCATTTTCATGTCAGCTGCTAGGTCTGTTTGGTAAACAGAACGAGCCACGCGTCGTTGCGTGACATGACGAACATCCGGTTTTCAGTGATACCCCAACAATGATTACAGACCTTTGGCTTCTTCCAGCTAGACAATATTGAATGAGTAAAAGCGCGATGCACGTACTGTTTTAACAATAGTCGTATTATATGTTTGCATTATTTTACACTTCAGATACTTTAATATATGCCCCATAATGAGATCGGGCAAATCCTTGTTTGGGAATGTGATCAAGTGACAGCCAGACCACTGGATTAGTTGGCACTGGGACGAGAGCTGGGTTCGTATTTGTGACATATGGATCTTATACACCTGACGTCTCGGTCTCGACACAAGAAGCGCTGAGCTTACGTTTGTACTTTTCCAAGTTGAAACCAGGGAGAGTGGGACCCGTCAAGACGTCCACGTCCGCCCCTCAACAGCTCCACACACATCCCACACCACCACCTACCTCCAACCTCCTCCACACCTTCCAGCAGCATGTCCTTGGTGAAGGTGGATATCTGCCCGGTGAACGAGGACAGGCTTCCCCCGACCTGGCCCAGGGACTGGCCCAGGCCGGAGCCCAGTCCTCCCAGCCACGATGACATCTCCTCGGAGCAAACGGACCGGGACCCGAGCAGAGCTGGCTTGGTCTGGACTGACGAGGGCGGGACGTGAGCTACCTCATTAACCCGTCACGTCGTGGTAACACGTCCCGGTTCGAGGCTAACTTTGTCGCGGGTTGGTTAAAGCGGGGTCACGGACCGCCATACGGTGACATGTAACGTGAGAGAAGACAGCCCCCCCGACCCGTCGCTCATAGGCGGCGTAACGTAACGCTAGTATGGGCAGACAAACGCACTGAACGCCGCTTCATTTCCTCTCGACAACCGTGACTTTACGAGTCTACGATGGACACTTGACATCCGTTCGACCGCAGGCGTTTATCCATGCCGTGTTGGGGTGTTTTGAAGCCAAATTAAACAAAACAACGCCTGTGAAGTGCCACCTCGACTGCAGCCATTATCGGCTCGACTGTCAGCTCTGACGTGGAGCCGATACGGCGAAGCGATGCATTGTGGGATCGTGGAGGACCAACACCGTGGAGCGCTCTAAGATACTATTGATTAGCAATACATTGTTTGAGCTGTGTGGTGATGGAGAAGCTATGTAACGGTATATGTTGGAGAAGATACTATTGCACCATTTAATGTCTTGTCCATTGTCCATTTTTGGCTTTAAAAACGGTCACGCTTGATAAGCGTGACAGCAATAATAATATTTTATAAAATTATTTTAAAAAATGACGCATTATTTTAAAAAAATGAATGATGAAAAACTCGAGGCAGATAGGGGCCGACTGTGACGAAAACGTCGAAAAAACCACTTGCCACGCCACAGGCCCCTTGCCCCGCAACAGACCCTTTGCCACGCCACAGCATACATACCCAACAATAAGTGGACCCAAACCATACGAAGAACAATAATAAATACAATCCAACCCCATTGTCCCCACACCTCCCCAGTGTATTTTGGCCGTCCAGTTAGAGAGCACACATTCAATAAGGAGATTTAATATGTGATTGGTGTGATTTATATATTAACTAAGGGTCAACCCTCATCAAACAAAAGTATGCTAATATGCAAGTTATGGTTAAAGAGGTGAACAGAGTTAAGTTCATAGAATCACTCTTTGTTGTAATGGCGTTGGTTTGACACAAGAGGACGCCATTTAACTGGTATGGAGACATGCACACATACTGCTTTCATTGGAATCTCCAGAGACTCTTCTGAAAACCTCAGCCCTACATTTCCACTGACTTTCTGTCACTCAAGAGACACAGGTGCGCATCAGCTAAAACTGGACATCATTTGAGTAGCTATAGTTCACTGCTCACAGAGTACGTTTAATGAAACACATCTTTTATCAATGTCGGTTTGGTCTTTGACTCATAGACAGACATTATGAATATGTTACTGTTTCCACCACTCAGCATGCTAGGGTTCCTATGTCTTGGTGGGAGATACTTAATGTTTTTTGAGATGTACTTTGACATGTTTCTAAGTTGGTATCTGCAGAACCCTGGACATCCCCCTGAACTTCTATTTTATTTCCATAAAGTCAGTCCGACACACATGGGTCATTTCAGCAGCAGTGGCTCTATGACTGACACTTGTCCGCTGAATACAGTGAACACACTTTACAAGGACATCCACACAACCAACACTTATTCAGATATACCATAGCTTTAACCCAAAATGGTGGTGAAACTTGTTTCATAAAGATAACATAGGTTTTATATACTCATTAGAAGCCACATTCATTTGAAATACAGAAGATAGACGATAAGAACGAATGATGACCAGAAAGAATTTATTCTTTACATCTTTATTCAATATTCAGCATGTGACAATTCCAAGCAAGGTGTCAAAATCAGAGAGAATCATGTTAATGGATCAAACACGTGTTATATTAATGTAAATCATTAAAAGCTAAAGTGCCACCTCAGACAGAGAGACATAGAGCAGGCGTGTCAGAGGAGATCTGTATTCTCCAGTACTTCCATGCTGGAGCCTCTCTACTCTGAACACTGATCAGGATTCAGGGTTTGAGTGACAGGCTGCGTCTGGCCATTCTTACTGGCCTCACAGCTCACTGATCCCGCCTTCTTCCACTGGTCTGCAGGGTGGGTCAAGGTGCTGCTCCAGCTGTAGTGGCCGTCTTTCCCCAGGACCCCCAGGCTATCGGACACCCCCCCAGACCTGCTGCTGCCCCCCACCTTCCAGCCAAGCTTCCAGTCTGAGGGGGAGCCCCCACTGGCCATACACAGCAGTGTAGCACTGCCCTGCTCCAGCTCCACTCTGGAGGGAGGGAGGACGCTCAGCGTGGGCTGCACCACTCCCACCTCCCGCTATCGTTTATATTCTGTATTTTAGAATGAATGTGGCTTCTAATGAGTAAATAACACCTCTGTTATCTTTATTAAACAAACTTCAACATTATGAATGAGGGGTTAAAGCTATGGTGTGTATCTCTGAATGAGCGTTGGTTGTGTGGATGTCGTAAAGTGTGTTCACTGTGTTCAGTGGACCAGTGTCAGTCATAGAGCCACTGCTGCTGAAATGACCCATGTGTGTCAGACTGACTTTCTGTCACGTCATATAATAGTAGTTCAGAGAGATGTCCAGGGCCCCGTTTCCCGAAAGCATCGTTAGCCTAACGACGTCGTTAACACCGTCGTACGATCATCGCAGAATTTTCGGACCGTTTCCCGAAAGCATCGTTACGTAACGACGTCGTTAAAACCCTCGTAGCTAACGACGCCTACAGGGGTACTCGTTAAGCACTAGGATGCATCGTTACTATAGCCTCAGTGGAGTCACCAGCTGGACATTCCGTGTATTGGATGTGTTTTATTAAAACACGTCATCCAATACCGCTGATTATCCAGCTGGCGCTATTTCGCAATAGCCCAAAAACAGTGGTTCCCGCAAATATATTACTCGTAGACTACTGTTAGATTTAAACAGCAAAGACAGAGACATGTTAGAAGTCAACACAAATATAATTTATTGCAGCAATTTAAAATTCCAAAAATAAATGTACCGATGAAACCCCACGTCACAAGGCACCCTATCACAAGGCATATAATAAAATCAAATGATTCCGTTGCTTGTGTGGGAGGTCGCTTGCGAGCGGCACTTGCCGTCTCCCTCTGATTTTAATTCAACCATCGTGGTTAAAATGTCCTCATATTGATCAATGACAGAAGACATACTGTATATGAATCATGCTGAAACCAGCGGGTGTCGGATAATTTCTGCAGGCGTTTTTTGTTGCGATTGTTTGACATAAAGCACTGTAGGCGCGTCGGTGAGGCTGTGATGAAGTTCACTATTTATTGGACCGTCTAGACAGTTACGAACTCCCTGACCTTAGTGGAGTGCACAATCGCCAAGTTGAGAGCGTGGTTTTCTGCACGTAGACTGCTGCGGGAAACTGTGCTGCGATGCGTGCCATTCCCGCTTACATTGCCCGCACCATCATACCCCCTGCCCAACAATATGGGCAGGAATCGATCTAGACCAGCAACAGCAATAGCCATGTCAATGCCTCTGCGTTTGAATGATAATGAATGAATGGAACGTTGCATTTTTAATGTTGACTCCAAAGTTTCTAGAGAGTGCGCGGCGCGTCAATCACTGAATGAATGACTGAATGAAACGGAATGCAGGAATCAGAGAAAGTCTGCCCTCTTTGCGGCGCAAAGCATGTTTCAGAAATCAGCACATTTAAATAAATGCTATAGGCCTAGTTGTCACACAGACACATGATATTTTTTATTTTTTTTAATATGGAATTATTTCAGGGGAGAAAATGCCGTGAAACAATGTACGCACGGTGCGTTCGGGATTAGGACTGATATAGCATATGTCGGCCTAGACCTTATAAATTGTGTTTTAATATTTGTAGCATTCATCTTAGTCTATTCTTTTCGTAGGCTTCTCTGCTGTTGGCCTTGATGGGGAGATATTTTTTTGCTGCCACAAAATATAGTTTAATCCAACAACATTCCTGCGTCTCCCCCTCCTACGGAGCCCATTTCAGCACCGTGTCAGTAGACAGCTACAATCCTACGACGTCGTAAGAGCAGAGCACGCGCGTTCATGTTAAGATGAGTTTCGGGAAACGCTCCCCTAAAATTAACGATGCTGCGTGAGATCCATCGTACGATGGATCGTACGAGCGTGGATCCATCGTTATTGGGAAACGGGGCCCAGGTTTCTGCAGATACAAACTTATAAACAAAAAAAAGTACGTCTCAATAGACGTTCAGTACCTCCTACCAAGGCATAAAAACCCTAGCATGTTGAGTGGGGGAAACAGTTACATATTCATAATGTCTGTCAAAGACCAGTAAGTCAAAGACCAAACCGACATCGCTAAAAGCGATCTCTCCGGAGATTCCAGTGAAAGCAGTACGTGTGCATGCTCCATATCAGCTCAATGGCGCCCTCTTGTGTCAATACAACGCTATTACAATAAAGACTGATAATATGATCTCTTTATTTTTATTTTTATGTGTGCTCTCTGACTGGACAGCCAAAAGACACTGGGGAGGTGTGGTGGGGACAATGGGGTTTGGATCTTATTTATTATCGTTCTACGTATGGTTTGGTAACTCTGTTAAGAGTCTGGTTTATTGTTGGGTATGCTAACCCTGGTCAGAGTCTGGTTTATTATTTATATATTTGTTCATGTCTTGTGGGGGGAGTAGGCTTCGGCTAGGGATCCCCCCCCCCCCTCTATCTGGGGGTGTGGAGTGTGTGTGGAGTGTGTGTGGAGTGTGTGTGGAGTGTGTGTGGTCGAGGGCTGGTTGAAGCAGCCTCACCTGGCCTGAGTCAGGCTGATTGGACTCTGGGGCTGGGACAGGCTGCACACCTGTGGTGAACCAGTAATCAAGGCACACAGGATAAACCAGCCGTCCTCACACACTCACACGCACGCACGCACGCACGCACACACTGGGGAGAGCTCTGTTCGTCTGTGGTCACCTCCTGCTCACCTTGTATCGTCGTGCCAACTCTCACATGAAGGGCTTTACAACATCTAGCTGTGTGTTGGTGTCAGAGGAGCCCAGTGAAGCAGGAGTTGTATGTAATATGTTGTAGTTGAGGTAGTAGTTTTATCTAATATATTGTAGTTTAGGTAGTATTTGGGTTACATCTTGTAGTTGAGGTAGTATTTGTATATACTTGAGGTAGTAGTAGTGTGTAATACGTGGTAGTTGAGGTAGTAGTTATACGTAACATGTGGTAGTTGAGGTAGTAGTTGTATGTAATACGTGGTAGTTGAGGTAGTAGTGTGTAATACGTGGTAGTTGAGGTAGTATTTGTGTATTTAATAATGCTGAGGAATATAATGCTGGCTCTTGGTTGAGGCCCCTGGTTAGAGCCAGCTCTGTGCTCAGCGCTCTGTGTCAGAGTCTCTTCCCCCTCAGCAGCTGCAGCAGGTTCCTGCTGTAACAGCTCAGTGTCTACGCAGTGTGACTGAGGGAGGTTTTTGTACGGCTCTCAATCACTGTGTGAACACCCAGACACTGTTAGGATAGTGTACACTCTGACAGTGATAAACTGCTGCATCTTCACGCTGGGCGCCGTTGATGGTCAGAGAGAAGTCAGTGCTGCTTCCACTGCCACTAAACCGAGCTGGTGTTGATGATACACGTGTACTTACACGTGTTATTAGGGGCTTGGGTTCTTCTCCAGGCTTCTGTTGATACCAGTATATAAAATCATTATTGTAAACGGCTGTGTTTGTTTTACAGGTCAGAGTGACTGTGGATCCTGGAGTAAAGGACACTACTGGTGTCTGAGTCACAGTCACCTGACTGCTGGTTCCTATAGAAAACAAACAAACCAAACATTGAGTTATCCAATAGAAAACACAAGCAAACAGAGAAGGGTGGTCCACATTTTGACTGAGTGAAATGAACCAACCTGTTAAGGATCCACAGACCACTGTCCAGAAAAGGAGGGTGAGGTGATTCATGGTTGCCACGGTTTCTGGGGTGTTGAGTGACAGCTCTGAGTCCTGCAGTGTTGAACTCAGAGGACTTTAAACCCTCTCAGAACCCCAGTTTCAGCTGAGCATGCAAAGCTTCCTCTGTATGGAAATGACCTGTTTCCACTCATCAGACTGGAGGTGAGAGTGACTGCAGACATTCTGGGAGGACCGCTGTATCTCTTCTACATTCACACTTTTGGAATACAAATTCAGATTTACAGAAAACTATTGGAATTTATAATGCGTAACATTTTTTCTGGTTGAAATTGTTCTTGGTTTGTATGAAATCCTTCAACTTTCTAATTTGTTTGAAAAAAAATAGTTGTTACATTATTATTACCTAAAATCAGAATAATAGATAAAAATATATATTTCTTTTTATAATAACTGCATGGTTATAACCTTTGCTCGAACGTTTTTTATTAAGTCAAATGATTAGACTTGAGTTCAAATAAACCGTTTGTGAGTGTGCCTTTAAAAATGTTATGAAAATAAATGTATGATGAAAGTATTTCATTAAATCAATTCAAACAATTAATATATATTAATAATAACATTTCCAGTGAACCAAATATTGACTAATTAGATTTGGGTGAAAGCAAGTGTTTGTGTGTCAGTGAGATGAGTCTTTAATGTGCGGGAGGTTTTTGTACAGCCTCTTAATGAGTTTGTATCACTGTGGTACACTTTTGGTGGAGGCACCAAACTCATCATTGACTGTAAGTACAAGGACACTTTTCTTTTCCTGACATATGTAACTTGTTGAATGAATTAGCTTTGATGATTGTAAAATAATAATAATAATTTATAATTTTAATTTATTGTTTTTTTTTCTTTATACGTCGAGTACACAGTGTTAATATATTGTTGTACAGAGTTTTGTATTGTAGGTTAAATTAACAACAGGTTTATGTCATACTGCATGAACTGTTTTCCACTGAATATTTTCACTATTTTAGTCTATCTATTGCGGCAGCATATTTTATTGATTAAAAAATATGTATTTAGTATTATGGGCAAAAAGTTAAATTCATGTTCAGTGGAACTTCTAAAAAGTCATTTAATTATTGGAAACATATTACAATTCATGCAAATGTGCTTAGTAATCCAGATTTTCACTCATCTTTTTCATCGCTGATTAACCACATGTGATATGCTTCAAAGACACTGAAATAATGATGTATTCATTTCAAACAAAAAATAAACATGAATGCGTTTTTGTGTAAACTTGATTAAACTAAATGTCCTCCTTCCTCTTTAATATCACCAACTGCTGGTGAACAGGAAGCTGTCCCTTCCCTCTGTGCTCCTATGAGGGCTGATGTTAACTGAGCCTGTTGTCCACTCCTCTCTCTCTCTTCCAGTGGGAGTGGTGCAGCCCACGCTGAGCGTCCTCCCTCCCTCCAGAGTGGAGCTGGAGCAGGGCAGTGCTACACTGCTGTGTGTGGCCAGTGGGGGCTTCCCCTCAGACTGGAAGCTTGGCTGGAAGGTGGGATGCAGCAGCAGGTCTGGGGGGGTGTCAGATAGCCTGGGGGTCCTGGGGAAAGACGGCCACTACAGCTGGAGCAGCACCTTGATCCTCCCTGCAGACCAGTGGAGGAAGGCGGGCTCAGTGAGCTGTGAGGCCAGTAAGAATGGCCAGACGCAGCCTGTCACTCAAACCCTGAATCCTGACCAGTGTTCAGAGTAGAGAGGCTCCAGCATGGAAGTACTGGAGAACACAGATCTCCTCTGACACGTCTGCTTTATACCTCTCTGTCTCAGGTGGCACTGCAGCTTTTGATGATTTACATTAATATAACATGTCTTTGATCCATTAACAATATGCTTTCTGGTTTTTACCCCTTGTTTGGATTCGTCACATGCTGAATATTGAATAAAGATTTAAAGAATACATTCTTTCTGGTCATCATTTACTATTGTTTATCTTCTGTATTTTCAAGTTAAAGTGGCTTCTAATGAGTATATAAAACCTCTTATCTTTATTAAACAAACTTCACTACCATTATGAAAGAAGGGTTAAAGATATGGTGTGTACCTCTGAATGAGCAAAGTGTTGGTTGTGTGGATGTCGTTGTAAAGTGTGTTCACTGTGTTCAGTGGACCAGTGTCAGTCATAGAGCCACTGCTGCTGAAATGACCCATGTGTGTCAGACTGACTTTCTGTCACTTCATATAATAGTAGTTCAGCGAGATGTCCAGGCTTTCGAAGATACCAACTTAGAAACATGTAAAAGTATGTCTCAAAAGATGTTCAGTATCCCCCACCAAAGCATAAAAACCCTAGCATGCTGAGTGGTGGAAACAGTAACATATTCTTAATGTCTGTCTATGAGTCAAAGACCAAACCGACATCGCTAAAAGATGTGTTTCTTTAAACGTATTCTGTGAGCAATGAACTGTTGCTATTCAAATTATATCCAGTTTTAGCAGATGCGCACCTGTGTCTCTTGAGTGACAGAAAGTCAGTGGAAATGTAGGGCTGAGGTTTTCATAAGAGTCTCTGGAGATTCGAGTAAAAGCAGTATGGGTGCATGTCTCAATACCAGTTCAATGGCTCATCTTGTGTCAAACCAACGCCGTTACAATAAAGACGGATTCCATGAACTCCACTATCTTCAGGTTGTATTTAATATATAGCAGGCTTGATTCTATTCATAATAATAAGAAGATAGTCGTTCCTTCCATCAGGACCCAAGCTGCTTTACATGTGGTCGACACAGAACAAAAAAAGAGGAAACGTAGTTTTTTAAAACAATCAAAACCATAAATAAACGAATCAATAAGAAAAGATCCTGTTCCAAAGTCCAGGCCAAGTCAGTGGGTCTTCAGGCAGCTTGTGAAAACGCAGATGGATCCAGAGTTGAGGATCTCCCGGGGAGCGAGTTCCACAGAGTGGGGGGGCAGCCACCCTAAAGGCTCTGTCCATAGCTGAGGTCCCTAACATGGGGGGGGGGGGGGGGGGGGGTGAAGCAGTCCGTGGTCTGAGGAACGGAGATTCCGGGAGGGGGAGTAGGGGCTGAGGAGCTCTGAGAGGAGCGGGGGCTAGAGGGACTTGCTTGTGAGGAGGAGGAGGAGGAGGAGGTGCTACAGGACCTGACTGGGAGCCGGTGGAGGTGGATGAGAGGAGGGGGGGGGGGGGGGGGTGGTGCTGCCAGGGTTGGGTGCGGGTGAGGACCCTAGCAGCAGAGTGGTATACTGGAGCCGATCCAGGGCTCTGTGGAGACCCCCCAGTGGGACTCCATGACCTCCGTCCAGAGGGGAGGTGATGAAGGCGTGGATGAGGGTCTCTACCACGGGGGCGGTGAGGGAGGGCCCGAGTCTGGATATGTCTCTGAGGGGGTCCAATGCCTATCTGTTGATGGACTCGATGTGGGGAACCAATGATAGGGATGAGTCTGGTATCCCCCCCAGGTTGGGGACTTGAGAGAAGGGGCAGACGGAGCAGCCGTCCATGGACAGGACCAGATCCCCAACCTTCTGGGGCCTCGGGGGCCTCAACCAGGACTCTGTGTCCTTACTGCTGAGTTGGAGGAGGTTGGCATACATGCAGAGTGACTGGGGGGGGGGGGGGGGGGGGGTGATGTAATATGTCGAAGTTGAGGTTGTAGTTGTATTCAATATGTAGAAGTTTTAGTTGTATGTAATATGTGGTAGTTCAATCAGTTAGTAGTTTTATGTAATATCTTTGAGTTGAGGTAGTACTTGTATGTAATACGTGCTAGTTGAAGTAGTAGTTGTATGTATTACGTAGTAGTTGAGGTAGTAATTCTATTTAGTAGTTGAGGTAGTAGTTGTATGTTATATGTTGGAGTTGAGGTAGTAGTTGTATGTAACACGTGGTAGTTGAGGTAGTAGTTGTCTGTAACACGTGGTAGTTGAGGTAGTACTTGTGTGTTTAATAATGCTGAGGAATATAATGCTGGCTCTTGGTTGAGGCCCCTGGTTAGAGCCAGCTCTGTGCTCAGCGCTCTGTGTCAGAGTCTCTTCCCCCTCAGCAGCTGCAGCAGGTTCCTGCTGTAACAGCTCAGTGTCTACGCAGTGTGACTGAGGGAGGTTTTTGTACGGCTCTCAATCACTGTGTGAACACATAAACACTGTTAGGATAGTGGAAACTCTGACAGTGATAAACTGCTGCATCTTCACGCTGAGCGCCATTGATGGTCAGAGAGAAGTCAGTGCTGCTTCCACTGCCACTAAACCGAGCTGGTGTTGGTGATACACGTTGGTTTACTAATTTAATGATGAGCTTGGGTTCTTCTCCAGGTTTCTGTTGGTACCAGTGTAGATAATCACCATTACTATCTCTGTAAACCGCTGGGTTGGTTTTACAGGTCAGAGTGACTGTGGATCCTGGAGTAAAGGACACTACTGGTGTCTGAGTCACAGTCACCTGACTGCTGGTTCCTGTAGGAAACAAACAAACCAAACATTGAGTTATCCAATAGAAAACACAAGCAAAGAAAGGTGGTCCACATTTTGACTGAGTGGAATGAACCAACCTGTTAAGGATCCACAGACCACTGTCCAGAAAAGGAGGGTGAGGTGATTCATGGTTGCCACGGTTTCTGGGGTGTTGAGTGACAGCTCTGCGTCCTGCAGTGTTGAACTCAGAGGACTTTAAACCCTCTCAGAAACCCAGTTTCAGCTGAGCATGCAAAGCTTCCTCTATATGGAAATGACCTGTTTCCACTCATCAGACTGGGGGTGAGAGTGACTGCAGACATTCTGGGAGGACCGCTGTATCTCTTCTACATTCACACTTTTGAAATACAAATTCGGATTTACAGAAAACTATTGGAATTTATAATGCGTAACATTTTTTCTGGTTAATTCGAACTTGGTTTGTATGCATCGCTTTAATTTTCTAATTTGTGTGTAAAAAAGTGACTCATTACATCAAAACCTAAAAATGTTTTAAGAATTAATAACATATTCTGTTTTTGTATTGAATGCTTATTATATCCATTCTTTCTTTTTGAAAGTTCTCATAAGTTGAATTTGTGAACCGGTTTGACTTGTTTATTTGTTCTCATGGATTGTGAGACTCGAAACATTGTTTTAAAATAAATATAAAATAATTTCATCATATTAATTCCATCTACAGTAGAAAACTATAGCTGTAGAGAGTGAAATAATGAATAATTCATAGAGTTGAGTGAAAAGCAAGTGTTTGTGTGTCAGTGAGATGAGTCTTTAATGTGCGGGAGGTTTTTGTACAGCGTCTTAATGAGTTTGTATCACTGTGGTGGACTTTTGGTGGAGGCACCAAACTCATCGTTGACTGTAAGTACAAGGACACTTTTCTTTGTCTGGCATATTCGACTTTCTTCAAATTTTATTAAGTGTGATAATCTTAATATTTTTTACTTTTCTATAGTCTTCATTTCTTTTCGTTTTTTCTGAAGATAGCATGAGGACAACGTGTAAAAAAATTGTCGTACAGAGATCAGTCTTTTAAATTTCACTGAATATGCTATATATGTTCTACAATATAATACATTTTATAAAATACCTCATTATTGCTGTGGCATTATTCATTTATTTAATTGGCAAATTAGTCACATTTAAGTTTGAAGAAATTAAAAATTGTTTAAAGTCAATTAATTTTAACCCAATAAAATGCTACATTTTGAGTTCAATCATTTTGAATAAACATGTAATTACTGGTTTAATGAAGAGATTTTAAACCAAATGGTTTCCTTCCTCTTTAATGTCACCAACTGCTGGTGAACAGGAAGCTGTCCCTTCCCTCTGTGCTCCTATGAGGGCTGATGTTAACTGAGCCTGTTGTCCACTCCTCTCTCTCTCTTCCAGTGGGAGTGGTGCAGCCCACGCTGAGCGTCCTCCCTCCCTCCAGAGTGGAGCTGGAGCAGGGCAGTGCTACACTGCTGTGTATGGCCAGTGGGGGCTTCCCCTCAGACTGGAAGCTTGGCTGGAAGGTGGGGGGCAGCAGCAGGTCTGGGGGGGTGTCAGATAGCCTGGGGGTCCTGGGGAAAGACGGCCACTACAGCTGGAGCAGCACCTTGACCCTCCCTGCAGACCAGTGGAGGAAGGCGGGCTCAGTGAGCTGTGAGGCCAGCAAGAATGGCCAGACGCAGCCTGTCACTCAAACCCTGAATCCTGACCAGTGTTCAGAGTAGAGAGGCTCCAGCATGGAAGTACTGGAGAACACAGATCTCCTCTGACACGTCTGCTTTATACCTCTCTGTCTCAGGTGGCACTGCAGCTTTTGATGATTTACATTAATATAACACGTGTTTGATTCATTAACAATATGCTTTCTGGTTTTTACCCCTTGTTTGGATTCGTCACATGCTGAATATTGAATAAAGATTTAAAGAATACATTCTTTCTGGTCATCATTTACTATTGTTTATCTTCTGTGTTTTCAAATTAAAGTGGCTTCTAATGAGTATATAAAACCTCTCTTATCTTTATTAAACAAACTTCACTACCATTATGAAAGAAGGGTTAAAGATATGGTGTGTACCTCTGAATGAGCAAAGTGTTGGTTGTGTGGATGTCGTTGTAAAGTGTGTTCACTGTGTTCAGTGGACCAGTGTCAGTCATAGAGCCACTGCTGCTGAAATGACCCATGTGTGTCAGACTGACTTTCTGTCACTTCATATAATAGTAGTTCAGCGAGATGTCCAGGCTTTCGAAGATACCAACTTAGAAACATGTAAAAGTATGTCTCAAAAGATGTTCAGTATCCCCCACCAAAGCATAAAAACCCTAGCATGCTGAGTGGTGGAAACAGTAACATATTCTTAATGTCTGTCTATGAGTCAAAGACCAAATCGACATCGCTAAAAGATGTGTTTCTTTAAACGTATTCTGTGAGCAATGAACTGTTGCTATTCAAATTATATCCAGTTTTAGCAGATGCGCACCTGTGTCTCTTGAGTGACAGAAAGTCAGTGGAAATGTAGGGCTGAGGTTTTCATAAGAGTCTCTGGAGATTCGAGTAAAAACAGTATGGGTGCATGTCTCAATACCAGTTCAATGGCTCATCTTGTGTCAAACCAACGCCGTTACAATAAAGACGGATTCCATGAACTCCACTATCTTCAGGTTGTATTTAATATATAGCAGGCTTGATTCTATTCATAATAATAAGAAGATAGTCGTTCCTTCCATTAGGACCCAAGCTGCTTTACATGTAGTCGACACAGAACAAAAAAAGAGGAAACGTAGTTTTTTAAAACAATCAAAACCATAAATAAACAAATCAATAAGAAAAGATCCTGTTCCAAAGTCCAGGCCAAGTCAGTGGGTCTTCAGGCAACTTGTGAAAACGCAGATGGATCCAGAGTAGTTGAGGATCTCCCGGGGAGCGAGTTCCACAGAGTGGGGGGGCAGCCACCCTAAAGGCTCTGTCCATAGCTGAGGTCCCTAACAAGGGGTGGGGGGGGGGGGAGGGTGAAGCAGTCCGTGGTCTTCTGAGGAACGGAGATTCCGGGAGGGGGAGTAGGGGCTAAGGAGCTCTGAGAGGAGCGGGGGCTAGAGGGACTTGCTTGTGAGGAGGAGGAGGAGGAGGGGGTGCTACAGGACCTGACTGGGAGCCGGTGGAGGTAGATGAGAAGAGGGGGGGGGGGGGGGGGGTGGTGCTGCCAGGGTTGGGTGCGGGTGAGGACCCTGGCAGCAGTGTGGTATACTGGAGCCGATCCAGGGCTCTGTGGAGACCCCCCAGTGGGACTCCATGACCTCCGTCCAGAGGGGAGGTGATGAAGGCGTGGATGAGGGTCTCTACCACGGGGGCGGTGAGGGACGGCCCGAGTCTGGATATGTCCCTGAGGGGGTCCAATGCCTCTCTGTTGATGGACTCGATGTGGGGAACCAATGATAGGGATGAGTCCGGGATCCCCCCCAGGTTGGGGACTTGAGAGAAGGGGCAGACGGAGCAGCCGTCCATGGACAGGACCAGATCCCCAACCTTCTGGGGCCTCGGGGGCCTCAACCAGGACTCTGTCTTCTTACTGCTGAGTTGGAGGAGGTTGGCAGACATGCAGAGTGACTGGGGGGTGGGGGGGTGATGTAATATGTTGAAGTTGAGGTTGTAGTTGTATTCAATATGTAGAAGTTTTAGTTGTATGTAATGTGTGGTAGTTCAATCAGTTAGTAGTTTTATGTAATATATTTTAGTTGAGTTAGTAGTTGCATGTAATACGTGGTAGTTGAAGTAGTAGTTGTATGTATTACGTAGTAGTTGAGGTAGTAATTCTATTTAGTAGTTGAGGTAGTAGTTGTATGTTATATGTTGTAGTTGAGGTAGTAATTGTCTGTAACACGTGGTAGTTGAGGTAGTAGTTGTATGTAATACGTGGTAGTTGAGGTAGTTGTATGTTTGTACTTGTATGTTTAATAATGCTGAGGAATATAATGCTGGCTCTTGGTCGAGGCCCCTGGTTAGAGCCAGCTCTGTGCTCAGCGCTCTGTGTCAGAGTCTCTTCCCCCTCAGCAGCTGCAGCAGGTTCCTGCTGTAACAGCTCAGTGTCTACGCAGTGTGACTGAGGGAGGTTTTTGTACGGCTCTCAATCACTGTGTGAACACAGGGACACTATGGTAACTCTGACAGTGATAAACTGCTGCATCTTCACGCTGGGCGCCGGTGATGGTCAGAGAGAAGTCAGTGCTGCTTCCACTGCCACTAAACCGAGCTGGTGTTGGTGATACACGTTGGTTTGCTAATTTTATGATGAGCTTCGGTTCTTCTCCAGGTTTCTGTTGGTACCAGTGTAGAAAATAACCATTACTATTACTGTAAACCGCTGGGTTGGTTTTACAGGTCAGAGTGACTGTGGATCCTGGATTAACGGACACTACTGGTGTCTGAGTCACAGTCACCTGACTGCTGGTTCCTGTAGAAAACAAACAAACCAAACATTGAGTTATCCAATAGAAAACACAAGCAAACAAAGAAGGGTGGTCCACATTTTGACTGAGTGGAATGAACCAACCTGTTAAGGATCCACAGACCACTGTCCAGAAAAGGAGGGTGAGGTGATTCATGGTTGCCACGGTTTCTGGAGTGTTGAGTGACAGCTCCGAGTCCTGCAGTGTTGAACTCAGAGGACTTTAAACCCTCTCAGAACCCCAGTTTCAGCTGAGCATGCAAAGCTTCCTCTATATGGAAATGACCTGTTTCCACTCATCAGACTGGGGGTGAGAGTGACTGTAGACAATCTGGGAGGACCGCTGTATCTCTTCTACATTCACACTTTTGGAATACAAGTTCAGATTTACAGGAAACTATTGGAATTTATAATGAATTACATTTTTTGTGGTTAATTCGATCTTGGTTTGTATGTATTCCTTTAATTTTCTAATTTGTGTATAAAAAAGTGACTCATTACATCAAAACCAAAAATGTTTTAAGAATTAATAACATATTCTGTTTCTGTATTGAATGCTTATTATATCCATTCTTTCTTTTTGAAAGTTCTCATAAGTTGAATTTGTGGACCGGTTTGACTTCTCATTTGTTCTCATGGATTGTGAGACTCGAAAGATTGTTTTAAAATAAATATAAAATAATTTCATCATATTAATTCCATCTACCATAGAAAACTATAGCTGTAGAGAGTGAAATAATGAATAATTCATAGAGTTGAGTGAATAGCAAGTGTTTGTGTGTCAGTGAGATGAGTCTTTAATGTGCGGGAGGTTTTTGTACAGCGTCTTAATGAGGTTGTATCACTGTGGATCACTTTTGGTGGAGGCACCAAACTCATCGTTGACTGTAAGTACAAGGACACTCTTCTTTGTCTGGCATATTCGACTTTCTTTAAATTTAATTAAGTGTGATAATCTTAATATTTTTTACTTTTCTATAGTTTTCATTTCTTTTCGTTTTTTTTTACGTGTAAAAAAATTGTCGTACAGCGATCAGTCTTTTAAATTTCACTGAATATGCTATATATGTTCCACAATATAAATGAATTTTATAAAATACCTCATTATTGTTGTGGCATTATTCATTCATTTAATTGGCAAATTAGTCACATTCAAGTTTGAAGAAATTAAAACTTGTTTAAAGTCGATTAATGTTAACCCAATAAAATGCTACATTTTGAGTTCAATCATTTTGAATATGAACCTGTAATTACTGGTTTAATGAAGAGATTTTAAACCAAATGGTTTCCTTCCTCTTTAATATGACCAACTGCTGGTGAACAGGAAGCTGTCCCTTCCCTCTGTGCTCCTATGAGGGCTGATGTTAACTGAGCCTGTTGTCCACTCCTCTCTCTCTCTTCCAGTGGGAGTGGTGCAGCCCACGCTGAGCGTCCTCCCTCCCTCCAGAGTGGAGCTGGAGCAGGGCAGTGCTACACTGCTGTGTATGGCCAGTGGGGGCTTCCCCTCAGACTGGAAGCTTGGCTGGAAGGTGGGGGGCAGCAGCAGGTCTGGGGGGGTGTCCGATAGCCTGGGGGTCCTGGGGAAAGACGGCCACTACAGCTGGAGAAGCATCTTGACCCTCCCTGCAGACCAGTGGAAGAAGGCGGGATCAGTGAGCTGTGAGGCCAGTAAGAATGGCCAGACGCAGCCTGTCACTCAAACCCTGGATCCTGGCCAGTGTTCAGAGTAGAGAGGCTCCAGCATGGAAGTACTGGAGAATACAGATCTCCTCTGACACGCCTGCTCTATGTCTCTCTGTCTGAGGTGGCACTGCAGCTTTTGATGATTTACATTAATACAACATGTCTTTAATCCATTAACATTATGCTTTCTGGTTTGTGTTTGTTACATGTTGAACATTTAATAAAAATATAAAAATATATATATTTCTTTTCATCATTTACTATCGTTCATATTCTGTATTTTAGAATGAATGTGGCTTCTAATGAGTAAATAACACCTGTTATCTTTATTAAACAAACTTCACTACCATTATGAAAGAAGGGTTAAAGCTAGTGTTGGTTGTGTGGATGTCCTTGTAAAGTGTGTTCATTGTGTTCAGTGGACCAGTGTCAGTCATAGAGCCACTGCTGCTGAAATGACCCATGTGTGTCAGACTGACTTTATGTCATGTCATATAATAGTAGTTCAGAGAGATGTCCAGGTTTCTGCAGATACAAACTTAGAAACATGTAAAAGTAAGTCTCAATAGACGTTCAGTATCTCCCACCAAAGCATAAAAACCCTAGCATGTTGAGTGGGGGAAACAGTAACATATTCATAATGACTGCCTATGAGTCAAAGACCAAACCAACATCGCTAAAAGATGTGTTTCATTAAACGTATTCTGTGGGCAGTGAACTGTAGCTATTCAAATGATGTCCAGTTTTAGCAGATGTGCACCTGGGTCTCTTGAGTGACAGAAGTGACAGTCTCCGGAGATTCCAGTGAAAGCAAAATGTGTACATGTCTCCATATCAGCTCAATGGCGCCCTCTTGTGCCAATCCAACGCTATTACAATAAATACTGATTATATGATCTCCACTCTGTTCACCTCTTTTACAATAACTTAAATATTCTGGAGTAGTATGCTTTTTTTTTTTTGAATGTGTGCTCTCTGACTGGACAGCCAAAAGACACTGGGGAGGTGTGGTGGGGACAATGGGGTTTGGATCTTATTTATTCGTATGGTTTGGTAACTCTGTTAAGAGTCTGGTTTATTGTTGGGTATGCTAACCCTGGTCAGAGTCTGGTTTATTGTTGGGTATGCTAACCCTGGTCAGAGTCTGGTTTATTGTTGGGTATGCTATCCCTGGTCAGAGTCTGGTTTATTGTTGGGTATGCTATCCCTGGTCAGAGTCTGGTTTATTATTTATATATTTGTTCATGTCTTGTGGGGGGAGTAGGCTTCGGCTAGGGATCCCCCCCCCACCCTCTATCTGGGGGTGTGGAGTGTGTGTGGAGTGTGTGTGGTCGAGGGCTGGTTGAAGCAGCCTCACCTGGCCTGAGTCAGGCTGATTGGACTCTGGGGCTGGGACAGGCTGCACACCTGTGGTGAACCAGTAATCAAATCACACACACACACACACACGCACACGCACACGCGCACACACTGGGGAGAGCTCTGTTCGTCTGTGGTCACCTCCTGCTCACCTTGTATCGTCGTGCCAACTCTCACATGAAGGGCTTTACAACATCTAGCTGTGTGTTGGTGTCAGAGGAGCCCAGTGAAGCAGGAGTTGTATGTAATATGTTGTAGTTGAGGTAGTAGTTTTATCTAATATATTGTAGTTTAAGTAGTATTTGGGTTACATCTTGTAGTTGAGGTAGTATTTGTATATACTTGAGGTAGTAGTAGTGTGTAATACGTGGTAGTTGAGGTAGTAGTTATACGTAACATGTGGTAGTTGAGGTAGTAGTTGTATGTAATACGTGGTAGTTGAGGTAGTAGTGTGTAATACGTGGTAGTTGAGGTAGTATTTGTGTATTTAATAATGCTGAGGAATATATTGCTGGCTCTTGGTTGAGGCCCCTGGTTAGAGCCAGCTCTGTGCTCAGCGCTCTGTGTCAGAGTCTCTTCCCCCTCAGCAGCTGCAGCAGGTTCCTGCTGTAACAGCTCAGTGTCTACGCAGTGTGACTGAGGGAGGTTTTTGTACGGCTCTCAATCACTGTGTGAACACATAGGGATTATGGTAACTCTGACAGTGATAAACTGCTGCATCTTCACGCTGGGCGCCGGTGATGGTCAGAGAGAAGTCAGTGCTGCTTCCACTGCCACTAAACCGAGCTGGTGTTGGTGATACACGTTGGTTTACAAATTTAATGATGAACTTGGGTTCTTCTCCAGGTTTCTGTTGGTACCAGTGTAGATAATCACCATTACTATTTCTGTGAACGGCTGGGTTGGTTTTACAGGTCAGAGTGACCGTGGATCCTGGAGTAAAGGACACTACTGGTGTCTGAGTCACAGTCACCTGACTGCTGGTTCCTGTAGGAAACAAACAAACCAAACATTGAGTTATCCAATAGAAAACACAAGCAAACAAAGAAAGGTGGTCCACATTTTGACTGAGTGGAATGAACCAACCTGTTAAGGATCCACAGACCACTGTCCAGAAAAGGAGGGTGAGGTGATTCATGGTTGCCACGGTTTCTGGGGTGTTGAGTGACAGCTCCGAGTCCCGCAGTGTTGAACTCAGAGGACTTTAAACCCTCTCAGAACCCCAGTTTCAGCTGAGCATGCAAAGCTTCCTCTGTATGGAAATGACCTGTTTCCACTCATCAGACTGGGGGTGAGAGTGACTGCAGACATTCTGGGAGGACCGCTGTATCTCTTCTACATTCACACTTTTGAAATACAAATTTGGATTTACAGAAAACTATTGGAATTTATAATGCGTAACATTTTTTCTGGTTGAAATTTTTCTTGGTTTGTATGAAATCCATTACATTTCTAATTTGTTTGAAAAAAAAAAATAGTTGTTGCATTATTATTATCTAAAATCAGAATAATAGATAAAATTAAATTTTTCTGTTCATAATAAATGCATGGTTATAACCTTTGCTTGAACGTTTTTTATCAAGTTGAGTTAAAATAAACCGTTTGTGAGTGTGCCTTTAAAAATGTTATGAAAATAAATGTATGATGAAAGTATTTCATTAAATCAATTCAAACAATTAATATATATTAATAATAACATTTCCAGTGAATCAAATATTGACTAATTAGATTTGGGTGAAAGCAAGTGTTTGTGTGTCAGTGAGATGAGTCTTTAATGTGCGGGAGGTTTTTGTACAGCCTCTTAATGAGTTTGTATCACTGTGGATCACTTTTGGTGGAGGCACCAAACTCATCGTTGACTGTAAGTACAAGGACACTTTTCTTTGTCTGGCATATTCGACTTTCTTTAAATTTTATTAAGTGTGATAATCTTAATATTTTTTACTTTTCTATAGTCTTCATTTCTTTTCGTTTTTTTTTTCTGAAGATAGCATGAGGACAACGTGTAAAAAAATTGTCGTACAGAGATCAGTTTTTTAAATTTCACTGAATATGCTATATATGTTCTACAATATAATACATTTTATAAAATACCTCATTATTGCTGTGGCATTATTCATTTATTTAATTGGCAAATTAGTCACATTTAAGTTTGAAGAAATTAAAAATGGTTTAAAGTCAATTAATTTTAACCCAATAAAATGCTACATTTTGAGTTCAATCATTTTGAATAAACATGTAATTACTGGTTTAATGAAGAGATTTTAAACCAAATGGTTTCCTTCCTCTTTAATGTCACCAACTGCTGGTGAACAGGAAGCTGTCCCTTCCCTCTGTGCTCCTATGAGGGCTGATGTTAACTGAGCCTGTTGTCCACTCCTCTCTCTCTCTTCCAGTGGGAGTGGTGCAGCCCACGCTGAGCGTCCTCCCTCCCTCCAGAGTGGAGCTGGAGCAGGGCAGTGCTACACTGCTGTGTATGGCCAGTGGGGGCTCCCCCTCAGACTGGAAGCTTGGCTGGAAGGTGGGGGGCAGCAGCAGGTCTGGGGGGGTGTCAGATAGCCTGGGGGTCCTGGGGAAAGACGGCCACTACAGCTGGAGCAGCACCTTGACCCTCCCTGCAGACCAGTGGAGGAAGGCGGGCTCAGTGAGCTGTGAGGCCAGTAAAAATGGCCAGACGCAGCCTGTCACTCAAACCCTGAATCCTGACCAGTGTTCAGAGTAGAGAGGCTCCAGCATGGAAGTACTGGAGAATACAGATCTCCTCTGACACGCCTGCTCTATGTCTCTCTGTCTGAGGTGGCACTGCAGCTTTTGATGATTTACATTAATATAACATGTCTTTGATCCATTAACAATATGCTTTCTGGTTTGTGTTTGTTACATGTTGAACATTTAATAAAAATACCAAAAAATAATTATTTCTTTTCATCATTTACTATCGTTCATATTCTGTATTTTAGAATGAATGTGGCTTCTAATGAGTAAATAACACCTCTGTTATCTTTATTAAACAAACTTCAACATTATGAATGAGGGGTTAAAGCTATGGTGTGTATCTCTGAATGAGCAAAGTGTTGGTTGTGTGGATGTCGTTGTAAAGTGTGTTCACTGTATTCAGTGGACCAGTGTCAGTCATAGAGCCACTGCTGCTGAAATGACCCATGTGTGTCAGACTGACTTTCTGTCACTTCATATAATAGTAGTTCAGAGAGATGTCCAGGCTTTCGAAGATACCAACTTAGAAACATGTAAAAGTATGTCTCAAAAGATGTTCAGTATCCCCCACCAAGGCATAAAAACCCTAGCATGCTGAGTGGTGGAAACAGTTACATATGTCTGTCAAAGACCAGTAAGTCAAAGACCAAACCGACATCGCTAAAAGATGTGTTTCATTAAACGTATTCTGTGGGCAGTGAACTGTAGCTATTCAAATGATGTCCAGTTTTAGCAGATGTGCACCTGTGTCTCTTGAGTGACAGAAGTGACAGAAGTGGAAATGTAGGGCTGAGACTTTCAGAAGAGTCTCCGGCGATTCCAGTGAAAGCAGTATGTGTGCGTGTCTCCATACCAGCTCAATGGCGCCCTCTTGTGTCAATACAACACTATTACAATAAAGACTGATAATATGATCTCCACTCTGTTCACCTCTTTTACAATAACTTAAATATTCTGGAGTAGTATGCTTTTTTTTTAATGTGTGCTCTCTGACTGGACAGCCAAAAGACACTGGGGAGGTGTGGTGGGGACAATGGGGTTTGGATCTTATTTATTATCGTTCTACGTATGGTTTGGTAACTCTGTTAAGAGTCTGGTTTATTGTTGGGTATGCTAACCCTGGTCAGAGTCTGGTTTATTGTTGGGTATGCTAACCCTGGTCAGAGTCTGGTTCATTGTTGGGTATGCTATCCCTGGTCAGAGTCTGGTTTATTATTTATATATTTGTTCATGTCTTGTGGGGGGAGTAGGCTTCGGCTGGGGATAGCCCCCCTCTATCTGGTGTTGGGGGCCGTGGAGTGTGTGTGGAGTGTGTGTGGAGTGTGTGTGGAGTGTGTGTGGAGTGTGTGTGGAGTGTGTGTGGAGTGTGTGTGGTCGAGGGCTGGTTGAAGCAGCCTCACCTGGCCTGAGTCAGGCTGATTGGACTCTGGGGCTGGGACAGGCTGCACACCTGTGGTGAACCAGTAATCAAATCACACACACACACGCACACGCACACGCACACGCGCGCACACTGGGGAGAGCTCTGTTCGTCTGTGGTCACCTCCTGCTCACCTTGTATCGTTGTGCCAACTCTCACATGAAGGGCTTTACAACATCTAGCTGTGTGTTGGTGTCGGAGGAGCCCAGTGAAGCAGGAGTTGTATGTAATATGTTGTAGTTGAGGTATCAGTTTTATCTAATATATTGTAGTTTAAGTAGTATTTGGGTTACATCTTGTAGTTGAGGTAGTATTTGTATATACTTGAGGTAGTAGTAGTGTGTAATACGTGGTAGTTGAGGTAGTAGTTATACGTAACATGTGGTACTTGAGGTAGTACTTGTGTATTTAATAATGCTGAGGAACATAATGCTGGCTCTTGGTTGAGGCCCCTGGTTAGAGCCAGCTCTGTGCTCAGCGCTCTGTGTCAGAGTCTCTTCCCCCTCAGCAGCTGCAGCAGGTTCCTGCTGTAACAGCTCAGTGTCTACGCAGTGTGACTGAGGGAGGTTTTTGTACGGCTCTCAATCACTGTGTGAACATCCAGACACTGTTAAGATGGTGGGCACTCTGACAGTGATAAACTGCTGCATCTTCACGCTGGGCGCCATTGATGGTCAGAGAGAAGTCAGTGCTGCTTCCACTGCCACTAAACCGAGCTGGTGTTGATGATTCACGTGTACTTACACGTGTTATTAGGAGCTTGGGTTCTTCTCCAGACTTCTGTTGATACCAGTATATAAAATCATTATTGTAAACGGCTGTGTTTGTTTTACAGGTCAGAGTGACTGTGGATCCTGGAGTAAAGGACACTACTGGTGTCTGAGTCACAGTCACCTGACTGCTGGTTCCTGTAGAAAACAAACAAACCAAACATTGAGTTATCCAATAGAAAACACAAGCAAACAGAGAAGGGTGGTCCACATTTTGACTGAGTGAAATGAACCAACCTGTTAAGGATCCACAGACCACTGTCCAGAAAAGGAGGGTGAGGTGATTCATGGTTGCCACGGTTTCTGGGGTGTTGAGTGACAGCTCTGAGTCCTGCAGTGTTGAACTCAGAGGACTTTAAACTCTCTCAGAACCCCAGTTTCAGCTGAGCATGCAAAGCTTCCTCTGTATGGAAATGACCTGTTTCCACTCATCAGACTGGAGGTGAGAGTGACTGCAGACATTCTGGGAGGACCGCTGTATCTCTTCTACATTCACACTTTTGGAATACAAATTCAGATTTACAGAAAACTATTGGAATTTATAATGCGTAACATTTTTTCTGGTTGAAATTGTTCTTGGTTTGTATGAAATCCTTCAACTTTCTAATTTGTTTGAAAAAAAATAGTTGTTACATTATTATTACCTAAAATCAGAATAATAGCTAAAAAAATATTTTTCTTTTTATAATAACTGCATGGTTATAACCTTTGCTTGAACGTTTTTTATTAAGTCAAATGATTAGACTTGAGTTCAAATAAACCGTTTGTGAGTGTGCCTTTAAAAATGTTATGAAAATAAATTTATGATGAAAGTATTTCATTAAATCAATTCAAACAATTAATATATATTAATAATAACATTTCCAGTTAATCAAATATTGACTAATTAGATTTGGGTGAAAGCAAGTGTTTGTGTGTCAGTGAGATGAGTCTTTAATGTGCGGGAGGTTTTTGTACAGCCTCTTAATGAGTTTGTATCACTGTGGTACACTTTTGGTGGAGGCACCAAACTCATCATTGACTGTAAGTACAAGGACACTTTTCTTTTCCTGACATATGTAACTTGTTGAATGAATTAGCTTTGATGATTGTAAAATAATAATAATAATTTATAATTTTAATTTATTGTTTTTTTTTCTTTATACGTCGAGTACACAGTGTTAATATATTGTTGTACAGAGTTTTGTATTGTAGGTTAAATTAACAACAGGTTTAGGTCACACTGCATGAACTGTTTTCCACTGAATATTTTCACTATTTTAGTCATTTAGTTCATGTTCAGTGGAACTTCTAAAAAGTCATTTAATTATTGGAAACATATTACAATTCATGCAAATGTACTTAGTAATCCAGATTTTCACTCATCTTTTTCATCGCTGATTAACCACATGTGATATGCTTCAAAGACACTGAAATAATGATGTATTCATTTCAAACAAAAAATAAACATGAATGCGTTTTTGTGTAAACTTGATTAAACTAAATGTCCTCCTTCCTCTTTAATATCACCAACTGCTGGTGAACAGGAAGCTGTCCCTTCCCTCTGTGCTCCTATGAGGGCTGATGTTAACTGAGCCTGTTGTCCACTCCTCTCTCTCTTCCAGTGGGAGTGGTGCAGCCCACGCTGAGCGTCCTCCCTCCCTCCAGAGTGGAGCTGGAGCAGGGCAGTGCTACACTGCTGTGTGTGGCCAGTGGGGGCTTCCCCTCAGACTGGAAGCTTGGCTGGAAGGTGGGATGCAGCAGCAGGTCTGGGGGGGTGTCAGATAGCCTGGGGGTCCTGGGGAAAGACGGCCACTACAGCTGGAGCAGCACCTTGATCCTCCCTGCAGACCAGTGGAGGAAGGCGGGCTCAGTGAGCTGTGAGGCCAGTAAGAATGGCCAGACGCAGCCTGTCACTCAAACCCTGAATCCTGACCAGTGTTCAGAGTAGAGAGGCTCCAGCATGGAAGTACTGGAGAACACAGATCTCCTCTGACACGTCTGCTTTATACCTCTCTGTCTCAGGTGGCACTGCAGCTTTTGATGATTTACATTAATATAACATGTCTTTGATCCATTAACAATATGCTTTCTGGTTTTTACCCCTTGTTTGGATTTGTCACATGCTGAATATTGAATAAAGATTTAAAGAATACATTCTTTCTGGTCATCATTTACTATTGTTTATCTTCTGTATTTTCAAATTAAAGTGGCTTCTAATGAGTATATAAAACCTCTTATCTTTATTAAACAAACTTCACTACCATTATGAAAGAAGGGTTAAAGATATGGTGTGTACCTCTGAATGAGCAAAGTGTTGGTTGTGTGGATGTCGTTGTAAAGTGTGTTCACTGTGTTCAGTGGACCAGTGTCAGTCATAGAGCCACTGCTGCTGAAATGACCCATGTGTGTCAGACTGACTTTCTGTCACTTCATATAATAGTAGTTCAGCGAGATGTCCAGGCTTTCGAAGATACCAACTTAGAAACATGTAAAAGTATGTCTCAAAAGATGTTCAGTATCCCCCACCAAAGCATAAAAACCCTAGCATGCTGAGTGGTGGAAACAGTAACATATTCTTAATGTCTGTCTATGAGTCAAAGACCAAACCGACATCGCTAAAAGATGTGTTTCTTTAAACGTATTCTGTGAGCAATGAACTGTTGCTATTCAAATTATATCCAGTTTTAGCAGATGCGCACCTGTGTCTCTTGAGTGACAGAAAGTCAGTGGAAATGTAGGGCTGAGGTTTTCATAAGAGTCTCTGGAGATTTGAGTAAAAGCAGTATGGGTGCATGTCTCAATACCAGTTCAATGGCTCATCTTGTGTCAAACCAACGCCGTTACAATAAAGACGGATTCCATGAACTCCACTATCTTCAGGTTGTATTTAATATATAGCAGGCTTGATTCTATTCATAATAATAAGAAGATAGTCGTTCCTTCCATCAGGACCCAAGCTGCTTTACATGTGGTCGACACAGAACAAAAAAAGAGGAAACGTAGTTTTTTAAAACAATCAAAACCATAAATAAACGAATCTATAAGAAAAGATCCTGTTCCAAAGTCCAGGCCAAGTCAGTGGGTCTTCAGGCAGCTTGTGAAAACGCAGATGGATCCAGAGTTGAGGATCTCCCGGGGAGCGAGTTCCACAGAGTGGGGGGGCAGCCACCCTAAAGGCTCTGTCCATAGCTGAGGTCCCTAACATGGGGTGTGGGGGGGGGGGAGGGGGGGTGAAGCAGTCCGTGGTCTGAGGAACGGAGATTCCGGGAGGGGGAGTAGGGGCTGAGGAGCTCTGAGAGGAGCGGGGGCTAGAGGGACTTGCTTGTGAGGAGGAGGAGGAGTAGGAGGTGCTACAGGACCTGACTGGGAGCCGGTGGAGGTGGATGAGAGGAGGGGGGGGGGGGTGGTGCTGCCAGGGTTGGGTGCGGGTGAGGACCCTGGCAGCAGAGTGGTATACTGGAGCCAATCCAGGGCTCTGTGGGGACCCCCCAGTGGGACTCCATGACCTCCGTCCAGAGGGGAGGTGATGAAGGCGTGGATGAGGGTCTCTACCACGGGGGCGGTGAGGGACGGCCCGAGTCTGGATATGTCTCTGAGGGGGTCCAATGCCTCTCTGTTGATGGACTCGATGTGGGGAACCAATGATAGGGATGAGTCTGGGATCCCCCCCAGGTTGGGGACTTGAGAGAAGGGGCAGACGGAGCAGCCGTCCATGGACAGGACCAGATCCCCAACCTTCTGGGGCCTCGGGGGCCTCAACCAGGACTCTGTGTCCTTACTGCTGAGTTGGAGGAGGTTGGCAGACATGCAGAGTGACTGGGGGGTGGGGGGGTGATGTAATATGTTGAAGTTGAGGTTGTAGTTGTATTCAATATGTAGAAGTTTTAGTTGTATGTAATCTGTGGTAGTTCAATCAGTTAGTAGTTTTATGTAATATATTTTAGTTGAGTTAGTAGTTGCATGTAATACGTGGTAGTTGAAGTAGTAGTTGTATGTATTACGTAGTAGTTGAGGTAGTAATTCTATTTAGTAGTTGAGGTAGTAGTTGTATGTTATATGTTGTAGTTGAGGTAGTAATTGTCTGTAACACGTGGTAGTTGAGGTAGTAGTTGTATGTAATACGTGGTAGTTGAGGTAGTTGTATGTTTGTACTTGTATGTTTAATAATGCTGAGGAATATAATGCTGGCTCTTGGTTGAGGCCCCTGGTTAGAGCCAGCTCTGTGCTCAGCGCTCTGTGTCAGAGTCTCTTCCCCCTCAGCAGCTGCAGCAGGTTCCTGCTGTAACAGCTCAGTGTCTACGCAGTGTGACTGAGGGAGGTTTTTGTACGGCTCTCAATCACTGTGTGAACAGATTAACACTGTTAAGATAGTGGAAACTCTGACAGTGATAAACTGCTGCATCTTCACGCTGAGCACCGTTGATGGTCAGAGAGAAGTCAGTGCTGCTTCCACTGCCACTAAACCGAGCTGGTGTTGGTGATACACGTTGGTTTACTAATTTAATGATGAGCTTGGGTTCTTCTCCAGGTTTCTGTTGGTACCAGTGTAGATAATCACCATTACTATCCCTGTAAACCGCTGGGTTGGTTTTACAGGTCAGAGTGACTGTGGATCCTGGAGTAAAGGACACTACTGGTGTCTGAGTCACAGTCACCTGACTGCTGGTTCCTGTAGGAAACAAACAAACCAAACATTGAGTTATCCAATAGAAAACACAAGCAAAGAAAGGTGGTCCACATTTTGACTGAGTGGAATGAACCAACCTGTTAAGGATCCACAGACCACTGTCCAGAAAAGGAGGGTGAGGTGATTCATGGTTGCCACGGTTTCTGGGGTGTTGAGTGACAGCTCCGAGTCCCGCAGTGTTGAACTCAGAGGACTTTAAACCCTCTCAGAACCCCAGTTTCAGCTGAGCATGCAAAGCTTCCTCTGTATGGAAATGACCTGTTTCCACTCATCAGACTGGGGGTGAGAGTGACTGCAGACATTCTGGGAGGACCGCTGTATCTCTTATACATTCACACTTTTGAAATACAAATTCGGATTTACAGAAAACTATTGGAATTTATAATGTGTAACATTTTTTCTGGTTGAAATTGTTCTTGGTTTGTATGAAATCCATTACATTTCTAATTTGTTTGAAAAAAAATAGTTGTTGCATTATTATTATCTAAAATCAGAATAATAGATAAAATTAAATTTTTCTGTTCATAATAAATGCATGGTTATAACATTTGCTTGAACGTTTATTATCAAGTCAAATTATTAGACTTGACTTGATAGAATAAACAGTCTGTGAGTGTGCCTTTAAATGGTAAAAAAATGTTATGAAAATAAATGCATGATAAATGTATTTCATTAAATCAATTCAAACAATTAATATACATAATATTTCCAGTGACTCAAATATCGACAAATTCATACATTTGGGTGAAAGCAAGTGTTTGTGTGTCAGTGAGATGAGATTTTAATGTGCGTGAGGTTTTTGTACAGCCTCTTAATGAGTTTGTATCACTGTGGTGGACTTTTGGTGGAGGCACCAAACTCATCATTGACTGTAAGTACAAGGACACTTTTCTTTTCCTGACATATGTAACTTATGGAATGAATTAACTTTAATGATTTTAAAATAATAATTGAGAATATATATATTTTTTTCTTTATACGTTGAGTACACAGTGTTAATATATTGTTGTACAGAGTTTTGTGTTGTAGGTTAAATTAACAACAGGTTTATGTCATACTGCATGAACTGTTTTCCAAAGAATATTTTCACAATTTTAGTCTATTGCGGCAGCATATTTTATTGATTAAAAAATATGTATTTAGTATTATGGGCAAAAAGTTTAATTTATGTTCAGTGGAACTTCTAAAAATTCATTTAATTATTGGAAACATATTACAATTTGTGCAAATGTGCTTAGTAATCCAGATTTTCACTTATCTTTTTCATCGCCGATTAACCACATGTGATATGCTTTGAACACTGAAATAATGATGTATTAATTTCCAACAAAAAATAAACATGAATGCGTTTTTGTGTGAACTTGATTAAACTAAATGTCCTCCTTCCTCTTTAATATGACCAACTGCTGGTGAACAGGAAGCTGTCCCTTCCCTCTGTGCTCCTATGAGGGCTGATGTTAACTGAGCCTGTTGTCCACTCCTCTCTCGCTCTTCCAGTGGGAGTGGTGCAGCCCACGCTGAGCGTCCTCCCTCCCTCCAGAGTGGAGCTGGAGCAGGGCAGTGCTACACTGCTGTGTATGGCCAGTGGGGGCTCCCCCTCAGACTGGAAGCTTGGCTGGAAGGTGGGGGGCAGCAGCAGGTCTGGGGGGGTGTCAGATAGCCTGGGGGTCCTGGGGAAAGACGGCCACTACAGCTGGAGCAGCACCTTGACCCTCCCTGCAGACCAGTGGAGGAAGGCGGGCTCAGTGAGCTGTGAGGCCAGTAAGAATGGCCAGACGCAGCCTGTCACTCAAACCCTGGATCCTGGCCAGTGTTCAGAGTAGAGAGGCTCCAGCATGGAAGTACTGGAGGACACAGATCTCCTCTGACATGCCTGCTCTATGTCTCTCTGTCTCAGGTGGCACTGCAGCTTTTGATGATTTACATGAATACAACATGTCTTTGATCCATTAACATTATGCTTTCTGGTTTGTGTTTGTTACATGTTGAACATTTAATAAAAATACAAAAAATATATATTTCTTTTCATAATTTACTATCGTTCATATTCTGTATTTTAGAATGAATGTGGCTTCTAATGAGTAAATAACACCTCTTATCTTTATTAAACAAACTTCAACATTATGAATGAGGGGTTAAAGCTATGGTGTGTATCTCTGAATGAGCAAAGTGTTGGTTGTGTGGATGTCCTTGTAAAGTGTGTTCACTGTATTCAGTGGACCAGTGTCAGTCATAGAGCCACTGCTGCTGAAATGACCCATGTGTGTCAGACGGACTTTATGTCATGTCATATAATAGTAGTTCAGAGAGATGTCCAGGTTTCTGCAGATACAAACTTAGAAACATGTAAAAGTACGTCTCAATAGACATTCAGTATCTCTCATCAAGACATAGGAACCCTAGCATGCTGAGTGGGGGAAACATTAACGTATTTATAATGTCTGTCTATAAGTCAAAAACCAAACCAACATCGCTAAAACATGTGTTTCATTAAACGTATTCTGTGGGCAGTGAACTGTAGCTATTCAAATCATGTCCCGTTTTAGCAGATGTGCACCTGGGTCTCTTGAGTGACAGACGTGACAGAAGTGGAAATGTAGGGCTGAGGTTTCAGAAGAGTCTCTGGAGATTCGAGTGAAAGCAGTATGTGTCTCAATACCAGCTCAATGGCCCCCCCTTGTGTCAAACCAACGCTGTTACAACAAAGAGTGATTCTATGAACTCATCTCTGTTCACCTCCATCTTTAATAGTAGCTTAGAGCCTCAGTAGTAGTTAGCATGTCAGTGGGTTAGCCTGGTAGCAGACAGAGGCTGGTGTTTAGCAGTTGTTCCTCATGGCTTCCTTAGCTGCCAGGATGAGGGCTGTGAGGGTGGACCGAGGCTTGGCCATCTCCAGGAACGGAGGCTGCAGAACAACAGCGTTTGTTACGGTCACTAAGGAAACACACTCTGGTGTTTCCACCAGTGAACCGTAGCAAAGACGTGTCGGGGAGATGTTGTCGTTCAAGCGGCATGTGAACACACACACACACACACACACACACACACACACACACACACACACACAGACTTGTTCCAGACTGCTGTGCTCTCCATTGGTATCATTATGACCTCAGAGAGGAGAGTCCAAGATGGATCCTTTGTGATTAAACTGCTCAATGAAGAGCAAGGTGGTGTTGTGTGGAACTATCTAGAAGAGAGTCAACAGAGCACGGTGCATTGTGGAGTGACCAGGCTGACAAGGCCCCCCACATGGGCTGGGGAGAGACTTCAGCACCTAGGAGGTGGGACTGGGGGAGGTCAACCATTCACTGATTAAGACTCATCTGAGAGAGAGGGAGAGAGAGAGAGAGAGAGAGCGTAGTTGTATCTATTATGTTGTAGTTGAAATAGTAGTATGTAATACATTTGAGTTGAAGTTGTGTATAAATTGCTGTAGTGGATGTATTAGTGGTATTTTGTATATTATAGTTGAGTAAGTAGTTATACATTGACAATTATTAAATAGTTATATTTAATACGTGGTAGTTGAGATAGTAGTTGTATGTAATATGAGGTAGTTGAGGTAGTAGTTGTATGTAATACGTGGTAGTTGAGGTAGTAGTTGTATGTAATATGTGGTAGTTGAGGTAGTACTTGTGTATTTAATAATGCTGAGGAATATAATGCTGGCTCTTGGTTGAGGCCCCTGGTTAGAGCCAGCTCTGTGCTCAGCGCTCTGTGTCAGAGTCTCTTCCCCCTCAGCAGCTGCAGCAGGTTCCTGCTGTAACAGCTCAGTGTCTACGCAGTGTGACTGAGGGAGGTTTTTGTACGGCTCTCAATCACTGTGTGAACACAGGGCCACTATGGTAACTCTGACAGTGATAAACTGCTGCATCTTCACGCTGAGCACCGTTGATGGTCAGAGAGAAGTCAGTGCTGCTTCCACTGCCACTAAACCGAGCTGGTGTTGGTGATACACGTTGGTTTACTAATTTTACGATGAGCTTGGGTTCTTCTCCAGGTTTCTGTTGGTACCAGTGCAGATACTGATAGCTACTCCATCTGTAAACCGCTGGGTTGGTTTTACAGGTCAGAGTGACTGTGGATCCTGGATTAACGGACACTACTGGTGTCTGAGTCACAGTCACCTGACTGCTGGTTCCTATAGAAAACAAACAAACCAAACATTGAGTTATCCAATAGAAAACACAAGCAAACAGAGAAGGGTGGTCCACATTTTGACTGAGTGAAATGAACCAACCTGTTAAGGATCCACAGACCACTGTCCAGAAAAGGAGGGTGAGGTGATTCATGGTTGACACGGTTTCTGGGTTGTTGAGTGACAGCTCTGAGTCCTGCAGTGTTGAACTCAGAGGACTTTAAACCCTCTCAGAACCCCAGTTTCAGCTGAGCATGCAAAGCTTCCTCTGTATGGAAATGACCTGTTTCCACTCATCAGACTGGGGGTGAGAGTGACTGCAGACATTCTGGGAGGACCGCTGTATCTCTTATACATTCACACTTTTGAAATACAAATTCGGATTTACAGAAAACTATTGGAATTTATAATGTGTAACATTTTTTCTGGTTGAAATTGTTCTTGGTTTGTATGAAATCCTTTACATTTCTAATTTGTTTGTAAGAAACTGTCGTCACATTATTATTACCTAAAACGTGAATAATAGATAAAAACATATTGTTCTGTTTATAATAAATGGATGATTATAACATTGGCATGAAGGTTTTTGAAGTCAAATTATTCGACTTGTGTTAAAACAATAAACATTTGTAAGTGCTCCTTTAAAAATGTTATGAAATGTTTGATAAATGTATTTCATTTAATCAATTCAAACAATTAATATATATTAATAATAACATTTCCAGTGAATCAAATATCGACTAATTAGATTTGGGTGAAAGCAAGTGTTTGTGTGTCAGTGAGATGAGTTTTTAATGTGCGGAAGGTTTTTGTACAGCCTCTTAATGAGTTTGTATCACTGTGGTACACTTTTGGTGGAGGCACCAAACTCATCATTGACTGTAAGTACAAGGACACTTTTCTTTTCCTGACATATGTAACATATGTAACATATGTAAAATTAACTTTAATGATTTTAAAATAATAATAATAATTTAGAATTTTCATTTCTTTTTTTTTTTCTTTATATGTCGAGTACACAGTGTTAATATATTGTTGTACAGAGTTTTGTGTTGTAGGTTAGATTAACAACAGGTTTATGTCATACTGCATGAACTGTTTTCCAATGAATATTTTCACTATTTTAGTCTATTGCGGCAGCATATTTTATTGATTAAAAAATATGTATTTAGTATTATGGGAAAAAGTTTAATTTATGTTCAGTGGAACTTCTAAAAATTAATTTAATTATTGGAAACATAGTACAATTCATGCAAATGTGCTTAGTAATCCAGATTTTCACTCATCTTTTTCATCGCTGATTAACCACATGTGATATTCTTCAAAGACACTGAAATAATGATGTATTCATTTCAAACAAAAAATAAACATGAATGCGTTTTTGTGTAAACTTGATTAAACTAAATGTCATCCTTCCTCTTTAATATCACCAACTGCTGGTGAACAGGAAGCTGTCCCTTCCCTCTGTGCTCCTATGAGGGCTGATGTTAACTGAGCCTGTTGTCCACTCCTCTCTCTCTCTTCCAGTGGGAGTGGTGCAGCCCACGCTGAGCGTCCTCCCTCCCTCCAGAGTGGAGCTGGAGCAGGGCAGTGCTACACTGCTGTGTGTGGCCAGTGGGGGCTTCCCCTCAGACTGGAAGCTTGGCTGGAAGGTGGGGGGCAGCAGCAGGTCTGGGGGGGTGTCAGATAGCCTGGGGGTCCTGGGGAAAGACGGCCACTACAGCTGGAGCAGCACCTTGACCCTCCCTGCAGACCAGTGGAGGAAGGCGGGCTCAGTGAGCTGTGAGGCCAGTAAGAATGGCCAGACGCAGCCTGTCACTCAAACCCTGGATCCTGGCCAGTGTTCAGAGTAGAGAGGCTCCAGCATGGAAGTACTGGAGAACACAGATCTCCTCTGACACGCCTGCTCTATGTCTCTCTGTCTGAGGTGGCACTGCAGCTTTTGATGATTTACATTAATATAACATGTCTTTGATCCATTAACAATATGCTTTCTGGTTTTTACCCCTTGCTTGGATTTGTCACATGCTGAATATTGAATAAAGATTTAAAGAATACATTCTTTCTGGTCATCATTTACTATTGTTTATCTACTGTATTTTCAAATTAAAGTGGCTTCTAATCAGTATATAAAACCTCTCTTATCTTTATTAAACAAACTTCACTACCATTATGAAAGAAGGGTTAAAGCTTGGTGTGTACCTCTGAATGAACAAAGTGTTGGTTGTGTGGATGTCGTTGTAAAGTGTGTTCACTGTGTTCAGTGGACCAGTGTCAGTCATAGAGCCACTGCTGCTGAAATGAGTCATTTCAAATGACCCATGTGTGTCAGACTGACTTTATGTCACTTCATAAAATTGTTGTTCAGAGAGATGTCCAGGTTTCTGCAGATGCAAACTTAGAAACATGTAAAAGTACGTCTCAAAAGACATTCAGTATCTCCCACCAAGATATAGGAACCCTAGCAGTGAGTGGGGGAAACAGTAACATATTCATAATGTCTGTCTATGAGTCAAAGACTAACCGACATCACTACAAGATGTGTTTCTAAAAACGTATTCTGTGGGCAGTGAACTGTAGCTATTCAAATGATGTCCAGTTTTAGCTGATGTGCACCTGTGTTTCTTGAGTGGCAGAAAGTCAGTGGAAATGTAGGGCTGAGGTTTTCAGAAGAGTCTCTGGAGAATCCAGTGAAAGCAGTGTGTGAATGTCGCCATACCAGCTCAATGGTGCCCTCTTGTTTCAAACCAACGCCATAACAACATAGTGATTGTATGAACTCATCTCTCTTCATGCTCAACGTATAATTCGCATTGATTGTTTATAAGATAAATAATTTAGATTTTAATTTAGATACAAATACGATTAAATATGCACGTTTACAGCAGTTTTTATTTTACATTGAATGGTTGATGGCCATTAAATAAAACAAGAATCATTAGACTCGGCGATGTAAATGCATGATTGCCAAAACATTGATAGATGGTTCAATCCTGTGGTAAAAATATCGACATGTTCTCTGAAATGTTAGCGTTGTAGGTGAAACCACCGGCTCTGATGAAATCATTTTGGCTCACTGAATTATTTCTCCAATTCTTTGACCTGTTCAACGAATCAATGTCATTGTTGTTTTAACACTGAATTAATTAATCATCTAATTCCCATCACCTGCTCCGTGGATCTGCGGGAATACGGAGCGCAGTGATTGGTCGGTCGCTGCGAACCCGACTCCTCCCACTAGTAACCGCCCAGCTGGGGAGTTCACAACAGCCAGCGAACGGGGACATCCGGGAAACTTATAAACTTCAGGTAAGTACCGAATGTTAAGAAATGTATTTATTCGAAATCAGTACAGTCAGTGTCCGACACTTCACGCTGTAGTTAAAGTCACATCTTATCGTGCTTCCTTTCGTTCCCACAACTTTCCCCAGAGGCCCGAACATGTTTTCTCAAGCCAAGGAGCGCTACGAGGCTTTCCTTAAGGAGAAGAACCCGCTCACTGATCTGCTGACCACGCTGGAGCACAAGACGGGCGTTCAGAAACAATACATCGCCTCAGGTAAAAAGATTAAATAAAAGTGCCTCCGGCGTCGTGACCTCTTGACACTTAAGGTCACCCACGTTTCAAACCAGGATGATGTGTTGTAGCGTTAACCTTAACTAGAGGTTTGAGTCAAGCTTACTCAGCATGTTTTCTTTATGGTGCTGCTGGATGGTAGACTCATATTAGAGACGTGTCGTCTGGCTGACTGCTTGTGCCATGTGGCAGGGTTTGAGATACCAGATACCACAGAAACTATGCCTACTTTTTTTTTCGGTTTGAAACATAGCAGTTTCACCTCCGTACGGGTTCATTGCCGACCACAGAATCAACTGTATCAAGTTTGTACGTTTCTAACACGGATACAAATACTGTCTCACACTGGTCTGGTGCTCGTATGCAGTCTGGGCTAGGGCAGTCTTTACTTACTGATCTCTCATTGAACCAATATTGCATACTACTAATACTAACACTATACTACTGATACATTTACCTGCTTCCAACATCCCAGTGCCAACAGCTGGTGTCATTGGTGTGTATTTATAACGAGTCCTGGTCCTGAAATACCCAGTGGGCCGTTGAAGATGATATTCTGGGGGTAGCTGGTGTTAACTGGCATGGACGTCTTCTAGTGTTTTGTTTCTTCAATGACATTTCTGTCATTATGTCCATGGCCAGGGATTGGGGACATTATACTGAAGTGAAGTTGAGCTACATGGCTGGCTCTCAGTTGATACTTTTGTATTAATCCTATTAATCCTTTACCATATAAATACCATTCTGTCAACTGACCTTATGGTCAATGGAATTGGGGAGAAGTGCATGGAAGAATGCTTGCAAAGATGTTTTTGTTTTTTCCCAGATATTTGAGCTGATTACAAAAGTGTTGATGACTATGACGTGACAAAGAGTGAAGCTGCTTCCAGTTCCCATCTGGCCCAGTGGACACCATGTTCTTGTAATGTAACAGAAAAAGCTATGGATAAATTAGTTCACCAATTGTTGCTATGGCTAGTTCCCCAAATCACACTTTATCTAATGTTTGAAGGCGATTTACTCTGTCCGGGGTAAAGGGTACGTCTTACTTTCTTTTGTTGCAAATCCGTTGAGGCTTTGGCTGGTTCTGCCCTGGTGAAACTGGGCCTAATGATAACCAGGGCTACATACTTAAAGGGGACATATTATACCACCAGGTGTGAGTGTGATTAGCCATTACAAGCCATTTTGAAAACGTTTGCAGGCCCTTACTGACCCTTCTATAAGGCAAGCAGCGGCTTAATGCAGCGTCTGGTGACCTTTGACTTTATCTTCAAGGTCCTTTTTAATTGGCAAAGGAGTTGACGAGTAAAACATAAAGGTCCTATTTGCGATAACTGGAACTGAGTCTTGATTTAAAAAAAAAAAAAGCGCCATGACGACTAGAACTGCGCCATGAAAGCTGTTGTTACAGGGTGACATTTTCAAAGTTTATTAAGGGATGTCCCGATCCCACTTTTTCACTTCCGATAGCAATCCGATACATTGTTTTACTGTTGAACAAATAATAAGAAAAAAAAATATGGAAGTACTTTGCTCATGATGGCCACTTAGACACCTAAAAACATCACACTTAATAAAAGTTGAATGGCTTAAATCAAGTGAAGGGTTTTTGAACAGTCTAAATGGAGTAAACATGCACACATTTAAAAAATGTAAAATGGTTTGAAAAAAAATACAGTGAAGAGTTAAAGAAATAGCTAAAGTGATAGTTTGAATACATTTGAGATCAAATGTAGTGTGTGTGCTAACCAGAAAACGTATTATTGACGTTATTCTTCCACATCTAGATAATCGAGAATAGCTCACGAAATGATAAGGCTTGTACTGTTGGACTCCTTGGTCTTTCATATGACACATTGTTTGTGTAGATGGCATGATGTGATGGATTGTTTACGTTAGCATTTAGCTTCTACCGTAAGTACATCGGATATGTAAGAAGCAGCTAACCTCTAGCCATATAAACGGGGGTCCCCACACACAAATGCCCGACATATAATAGTCAATCAATTTCCAATCGATTAATCATTTTAGTGACAGTGATAAAATAAATACCGTAACCGTTTAAGGTTTTTTGGTTAGCTTTTGTCGATCGCCACAAGCGTGGAAATCAACAAAGCTGTGATCCGCTCAAACTGGAGCGGGTGACTTCATCACGCTCTAGCCTCAACAAAAGACCAACTGAAAATATGCAAATCTAATTTTGCATTCAGCAGTTGCACTTTTTTCTTTAAGGTTGAAATACTGCCACTACCTGTTCAACAGGTAGCTCTCACGCGGTAGCTCTCATGCGCATGGAACTTATTGGCTACTACTGTGATAACGTGACACGCTGTGCGCATTGGATCATAATTTTTTCTCCCCGCCGATATCCGATCCAGGATACTGGGCCATTATCGTCCCAATACCAATGTTGTGGCTTGGCTTGGGACATCCCAAATGGTGAAGTCTCTTAAAAAGTGCTGAGTTTGATGTCCCTTATTTGTCCGGACTGTGTTGAACCTCTCAGATTCGGACGTTGAGAGTTGTTCTCCAAAGTCACCATTTTGTACATGTCATTGTGTGGTGGTGGTTACTTACAGTGGAGCTGAATGCGATGAGTCGATATTACAATATTATGGCCTTATTACGTTCTTAAGAAAAGCCTGAATTATTTAAGTTATTTATACAACATTTAAAACCATATTGGTATTGAGTTAACAATACATTTGTTTTGTGCTTATAATGCATACGTTTTTTACTCTTGGTAATTAGAGGCATTGCGTGTCCTTTTGCTTCCCCCTAAATCTGTTCCCTTAGCCTTACTTCCCCATTAATAAAAGACTCCACTAATGTTCTAGAAGGATAACCACCACCGGTGTCTATGCACTTCTTAATAGTCAAAACTTGTTGCGTATGGCGCCAGCAGAGCATTTTTTGTAGAGAGTGACTACGGTGCTGTGCATACGCTCTGCACTCCGCTGCCTCTCCATCCTTTCCCTTTGAACCGGTTCTGCCAGTTCCTCTGTCAGCTGTAGAAACACACGGCTCACATGGATGTCCTGAGGAAAGCAGGGTATGTATTTGGTAATTCAGAGTTATGTTAATGAGACCTAGCCAAGGCCTATTCAAACAAGCTTGGATAGCTTGCATAGAGCAGTGGGGTGGTTGGCTCACATAGAGCAGAACAGAAGCGGGGCAAGGAGATTTGCATAGATTTCTAAGTATCTTTGGCACTAGCTGCACACCACACACTCCTTTAGCGTCTTTCGCTGACTACCTGGTTGCCATGTGTGCGCTCAAAGTTCAACCTGTGAGCTTTGACCGGTGATCACATCAGCCTCTGGTTTGCAGTTAATGTTTATGAGCAACAATAGGAACCAACAGCTCAAGGGAAGCTGAGGTGTGGGTTGGTAACTTGCACGGTGACTGTGTTTAACACCTTTTTGTTCCTGCTAGCTTGACCTTCTGCCTGCTTGACCTTCATGGCTGGTGTGTGCGGAATCTTTCACACGTTGGAGAACTCATTTGAAATGGTGTTTCACAGGAGGTCCCCCACCTGTCCGTGAAGATGTAATGGTGTGCTCCAAATCAGAAGAATGTTCCAATCCCATTAGGTTACTGTTTACTTACAGTGGAGCTGAATGCGATGAGTCGATATTACAATATTATGGCCTTATTACGTTCTTAAGAAAAACCTGAATTATTTCAGTTATTTATACAACATTTAAAACCATATTGGTATTGAGTTAACAATACATTTGTTTTGTGCTTATAATGCATACGTTTTTTACTCTTGGTAATTAGAGGCATTGCGTGTCCTTTTGCTTCCCCCTAAATCTGTTCCCTTAGCCTTACTTCCCCATTAATAAAAGACTCCATTAATGTTCTAGAAGGATGACCACCACCCAGCTGTTTCTTCCCCTCCACTTCTGTTCAGCTCCCAATAAGACCCAACTGGGTCGGGCGAAATCAAGGCTTTGACTGAGGAGTGAAACGGCTCAGTGTAGCGTCTATGGGGCTGGACCTCCAGCCAGGAGATCCTGGGTTTCACCTCGAATGACCCCAGTGTAGGCCTCCTAACCCAACACCTGAAGGACTGTATTTAGTATCCTGACCGACTGGACCCACGCCCCCCCCAACACTCACAGAATAACTTAGTAGATCTTATACAACAGTTAGTTCCGACCGGTCCCAACCGAGCAATTTGATTGGACAACGAGACATTCCATAGTGCTGATATACAGTATAACAGCACTGGGACTTTTCACAGACATAATCACTCCGCTGTACGGGCGTTCTAATAACCGTTATTAGCTAACGTTACATCAGCTGTTAAATAGCCTGAATGTTTATGTACTGTATATGTGTTGCCTGGCAACAGCCTAGTCTCCCTTCAGTTGCGGAACTATTTTTGTTGGCGGAGCCGAATAAATGATTACTAAACAAACAAATCATAATCTCTTGTTTCTTATTACTGTTAACTAATAAAATGTGCTCGTAGCACTGTTGTATAAAAGCAATATCACACTCGAGGTCGTGCTGTTGTACTGTATATCAGCACGGTGTGATTATCTGCGGCACTCGGCCTCGTGCCTACGACCGAATCACAGCCGTGCTGATATACAGTACAACAGCACTCCCTCTCGTGTGATATTGCTTAATTATACTGCACTATGGATATTTAGTGTACATGTATTTTACCTTTTTAACTATGTATGTATTATGTGATTCTTGTTATTTTACCTTTTTTATTGTATTTATTTCAGTACCTGCACTCTTGAGGAGAGCTTGGAACACTTGAATTTCATTGCCAGCAATTACTTTTAACTTAACTATTTATTTTTAAATAGTTAAATAATTACTTATTTAACTATTATCAGACTTCAGTCGCTCTGGATGAACGAGTCTACCGCTAAAGGACCAACAATTTAAATATGACATTTTCAATACAGAAGCTACTGTGCCTGTTCTTCAAATCAATCGTGACATAACAAATACAGGATGTGTGTTCACCTCAGCTTTCGCAGTAGGATTTGAACAGCAGTGTTTGGTTTTAGGTTGGACGGGTAATCGAGCCTGTCTGACAACGCCCATGCGACCGGTGCCTCAGCTTCCTACCTGCTTCTGTTTATTTTGCTGTGTTTTGATCAATCCAAACGCGGTTTTGTCATCGATCCTGCCCACCCAGCATGCCTTGCTCCCGAACCAAAGCAACCATTATGGCCTTCTCCGCCCTTTGTTTGAGGACGTGAGAGGAGGTGGTATCACAGTATCTCAGTTTGAGGCGGTGTTTCTGATAAAGGGTTGTATAAGTAACCTTGTCCTTTTGTTAACGTGAGTCCTATCCCCTCTCTCCCGTTCTTCTCTTCAGGTTTCGTTTGCCTGGTTGCCCTCTATCTCCTCTTCGGCTACGGGGCGTCCCTCCTCTGCAACCTCATCGGCTTCGTCTACCCCGCCTTCTACTCGTATGTATAAACTTTTGGATATGCATATTGTTCTGCATTTTGTATTTGTGATCCGCGCAGTGAAACCTGTAGTTCTCCTCTGTAGGGAAAACACTTGTATAAAACGCCCCCCTCCTCCCTAGAACTCTTAGTTCGAAGCCGATGTGGTCCAGGTCTGGTCCATGAGGGCCATTAGGTCCCTTTGGTCCTTGAGGGCCACTAGGTCCCTTTTTTGAGGAACACTTGGCCTTCAGCGAGAACACAGGATTTTGATTTCACTTGAATAGACTAATCCATTTCTAAAAGCATTATTGCTTTTAGACCGAAAGGTGTCAGTCAGCAGCATCTTTTTTAACATGCCTTCCTGTCTCTCTCCTGCCCCCCCCCCCCCAGCATCAAGGCCATCGAGAGCAGCAAAAAGGAGGATGACACCCAGTGGCTGACGTACTGGGTGGTTTATGGGGTCTTCAGCATCGCAGAGTCCTTCTCTGACATCTTCCTCTCCTGGTTCCCCTTCTACTACGCCGGAAAGGTATTTGGAGCGGGAAACGCGGACTCCAACCCTTTATGTAGGGTGTCGTTTGAGTTTTTTTTTTACTAATTGTCTACCGGGGACGTTCAATCCAGCAGATGTTTTGTATTCTGTTCTGGTGGGCAGGGTCCAAACATTTATTTTACAATTCTTCCACCACTGGCTGGTGGCCAGTCTTGATTTTTATGTTACAAAGTACAATGTAATGTATGTTGTTCAGTGCTTTAATTTAATGGGAATGTAAACAATACAGTTAAAATAACTAATACATTTCAGTGTATTTGTGCTTTGTCCCAGGAAATGAGTTGGAAATGGTGGCAATAAAATCAGACGACCACCTTTTTTGGGTGGTTATTCTAGGAATTGCCACTAGGTGTCAGTGCATGGGCAGAATCAGCTAGAACGCCAAAGGAAATGGTTCAAAATAAATGAAATTGACCATCAATTGCTTTTCATGGTTGTGGGATAAAAGTCGTTTTGGGCAGTGCTCTTACTTCACCACCACCACAAACAGGTTTTCTTCATCACTTGACACTAGGATGCAGAGGTCACTCACCCGTGAATTGGGTCCTTTTATAAAGGCGGCTATGCCGGTTTAGCATGAAAAATCTGGACAGTGTTTGGTAGCTAAAATTGTTCACCTATGTTTCACCCTGTTAGTCCCTTCACTTTTCGGAATAAAATCCCTAAAAGATCAATCAAAAGAGCTAGCACTTCACTGACCCCCGTAAAGTGGGGGTCAGTGAAGTGCCAGCCTGAGGTTCCCCTCAGTGGGTCTTCCTGTCTAAAGGGCTCTGTGCTAACGGCTGTGGTTCTCCTCAGTGCGTCTTCCTGTCTAAAGGGCTCTGTGCTAACGGCTGTGGTTCTCCTCAGTGCGTCTTCCTGTCTAAAGGGCTCTGTGCTAACGGCTGTGGTTCTCCTCAGTGCGTCTTCCTGCTGTGGTGCATGGCGCCCGTGTCCTGGAACGGCTCCACTGTTCTGTACCAGCGTGCGATCCGGCCCTTCTTCCTGAAGCACCAGGCAGCCATGGACAGCGTGGTCAGCGACCTGACCGGCAAGGCCAGGAGCATCGCCAACACGGTCACCAAAGAGGGTATTTAGTTTAGTTTATTTAGATCCCCATTAGCTTTTGCCACGCAGCAGCTATTCTTCCTGGGGTCTTTTGGTTTGGGTAGTGTTAGTTGGGTGGTTTTTGGGTAGGGCACACACAGGAGACCAAGAGGGTAGGCTATGCACACATGCAGGAGACGAGGAGGGTAGGACACGTGCAGGAGAACAAGACGCACGCACACACACCACCACCACCGAGAGACCAAGCAGGTATGGACACACAGCAGAAGGAGTGGTAGAGCAAGTTGGCCCTAGTCTCGACAAGAAGTGTCAATTAGTGGCCAATTTTTGACTTTGTGTGTTGCAACCAACCATTATTTTTTGGGTATTTCTTCTCTTCCCCAGCTGCCAACGTGGCCCTCGGCCATGAGAAGGGCCAGTGAGGCGTGTCTAACGTGGAGGAGGTTGAGGACCTGGTTCAGACGACGTGTCACGCCTCCAGACTTCTTAACAGGATGGCGTGCGTTGCCCGGACGACCACATGCCGGTGGTCACTGCGACGGTCTCCTGCCCCCTGATCTGTGTGAATCCTCGTGTTTATTTATGTTCCCTGTGGGTTTTATTTTAATAACGTTGTGTCATGTCATCACGAGGAGAATGTTTTCGATTAATTAATCAATTTGATCTGCAGCACAGAAATGATTGCTTGTGGAGGAGTAATAAATATTTCAGATGCTTGGCAAGCTAATTCGGGACTGCTAGTTTGGGAATGCTAGCAGAGCCTCTTGGCGTGTGAAGGCCCTATTTATGTGACTGTTAGGAGCTGTTGTCCCGCATTTCAATCCTGCTTGCCCTTAATAACCAGGACTGATTAGTCTTACTGGAAGGCGCTGAACTGTTTGTCTTTTTTTGTTTTTATGTGAAGGAATAAAACTGGAATGTGAAGGAATAATAAAATGGTCTCATAAGTTAATGAAGGTCTACCTGCACACCATCCTCGAAGCACCGCTAAAGGTTAAATGTTTCGTTTTTTTTTTTTTTTTTTACTTTCGACTTGTCTGCTTTGCTAGGCCCTTTCAGAGGCTCCACCGCTCCACCCGCGCGTGGGGAGATGCGTGAGAGGCTGAGTGGTCCGCGTTTAGTGTGTCTGTGGGCTGAACGGGGGGGGGGAATTGTCTACAAACCAGGACCCGGTAGAGGGTTTACGGTTCCTCGGTTGAGCAGAGGGGACCGTCGCAGGCACACGTGATCGATCATTCCACCGAATTGACTTCAGAGGAAAGCGACGTTGCGCGGGAGGGTCTCCACCATGGACCTATAAAGGTCTCCACGTGGGCCCTCCTACGCAGGGCTCTTCCGGTGACGTCATGGACGTGTGATGGGGGCGATCAACGGACTGATTATTTACGCACCGTTGAGACTCGCATAATAAAAATAGAAAAATGCGTTCACTTGGCAACAAATATCACTGCACAGTAGGCTCCGATTTTAAGACGTAATGAAACCAAATGAAAGGTAGATGCATCTGTACTGTATGCAGACAAACAAGCGATGCCCGGTGTCTCAGTGCTACATCGAGGCGGTGGTTTAGTGCTGTTTTGTCTAGCCATCATTTGTTCCTCCGAAAGACTTATCTTCTCCAGCGTCTCGTCCTGTTTTAGCTGCAGCCCATTGCAGCACCGGGGACTCGCCGACAGGGGGTGACAACGCGCACCAAGTCGGCGGATGAGTCATCCGGTGAGTCGGTCACGTACAGACAAACACAGGAGCTGAATCACAGCTATAGTAGGAGCAGGACCGTGGGACCACGGCCTCTGTTCTCACTGCGTGGCTTGTCGGCCACCAGCAGGCCGTCTGAACGAGACGGCCTGGATGAACGGGTCGTATCGCGTAGGACCCTTCTCGTTCTCCAGGCTGCGCGTCACAGAGCCGTCCTCACGGCGGTAGGCCTGTTCGACGGGTCTCTAGGCGTTGTCCATGGTACTAGGCCTACTGCTGCAGTGATCAGCCGACGCACACACAATACGTTCGCTGTCCTCGGTGCTGATTGCATCGCTGTTGATGCAAAACAAGAACGTTCCTAAACCATCACTTGATCTCGCGTTATTTCCCAAAACAAATAGCGACGCACCCGTTGCTGGTGATTTTATATTTACGGTATTATATATAATAATATCAGATGATTATGTTATGGATTCTATCTATGTTGGAGACATCTACGGAGTGTCCAACCATCAGGACAGGCGTATTAGACGTGCGTTTCAATTATTCATATTTTGGACCCATAGCGATAGACATCCAACCTTAGGTGGTCCTCCATCCGTACATTATTGATGTTCAATATGTGAACGTTTTTTGTTCATCTATTTGAGACCTTAAAGTTACCGGTCTTTAAGATAAATGACGACCTGTCAATCAAAACGACCTCCGCCGTCCGGCCACGAGACCACTACTATAAAGAAAGGAAATCAAGTGTGGGTAGAAACGGACAAAGCGCCTCCCACGTCCTATCTCTGGTATCAAGGGGGGAGAGAGAGAGAGAGAGAGGGAGGGAGGCAGAGAGGGAGGGAGGGAGGGAGGGAGAGAGGCAGAGAGAGAGAGAGAGGGGGGGGGGGGGCAGAGAGAGAGATAGAGCCAGGGAGAGAGAGCGAGGAGAGATCGCTGTGCTGTTGGATATTGGGCGACATGAGCGCTACATGAATCGTGTAAAATGCTTTAAGACGCTTTCGGCGTTTCTCTTTTATCCGTCTCGACCCAAGACGAGCCCAGAGCGGAACTATACTTCACATTCAGGTATGGAAATGTTCAATGAATCGACGGATATATCGCTGGAAGTTGGTGTTCTGTAGCGTGACGGTCCGTCGTCTCTCGGGTCCGACCAGCGGTCCGTGATTTACCGACGTCTCATGTTGGCATTACGCCCGAATATTGTTGATTTAATAACCTTGACGATCAAATGGAATCTACATGCATGTAAGCTACATATTGCATCGACATAATGGCAGTCTGTGCGGGAGAGAGAGAGAGAGAGAGAGAGAGAGAGAGAGAGAGAGAGAGAGAGAGAGAGAGAGAGAGAGAGAGAGAGAGAGAGATGAGGATGTGGGGATTATGATTTCGCTTTGAAGAGTAAGGGGAGGAGGGGGGGCGCTGCGACTGTGAAATGATGTCCCCACAGTGAGGAGGCCATCCTTCGGTATTTATGAATGAAGCGGGCAGAGCGGCTGGTTTGGAATGGCGGAGTCGACAACAAGAAGTCGCCCGCCCGTCAGGACCGTCGCTAAGGCCGTGTTGCACGTCAACATGTGACTACATTCACCCACAATGACGCTGGCGTGTGACGCAGAGCCCATGACGATTTCTGTGACAAATCTCTTGTTGGATCCGCCAACATGTCCAGCATCTGGATGTGCATGTTCGCACATCCTCCTAATCTACATCCTCCTCCTCCTCTTCCCTGACTGGCGTGTTGTTTACCGTCTCGCCTCATTTCAAGACAAGTGAAATACCATCAGTGCTCTTTCTGTGTGTGTGTGTGTGTGTGTGTGTGTGTGTGTGTGTGTGTGTGTGTGTGGATGTGTGTCTGTCTGTCTGTCTGTCTGTCTGTCTGTCTGTGAATGTGTTCCATAGAGCACAAGTGAGGCCAGATATCTAGCTCTATAGAGAAGAGGGCAGATAGCTAACTCTATACATGACAGGGGCAGATAGCCCCATCTCTGTCAGGCCATCTCCCTGTCTGACTGCCTCGTGGTCGTTCCGTACTTCTGTCTGTCTCTCTGTCTTTCTCTCTCTCTGTCTGTCTGCCTTGGACGGCCAGTGGTTTGACGCTACTTGACCCCCAGTCCCACGGTAGGAGTTGGTGGGAGCGCTGCATGGTGTGAGCTGTGCAGCTGCCAAACCCCAAGAGACCTCAGGTTAACCAGAGGCTGATGATGAGGTTGAGGCTGAAGGCGTTGGAGAGGACGGCAGGCAGACCATCTCCGCTCGCTGGGCCACCATGGGAAGCTTAGCCCATAAGAGGAGGACTCTCGCATCTGTGGGACAGACGCAGGGTTCAGCTCAGGCCCAGGTCGCTGCTAGGCGTCGCAAGGATGCAGGACATAGTGCAATTCAATGGACAGATGACACACACACACACACACACATACACACACACACACACACACACACACACACATATACTCTGACATGCGTTTGCATCTCTGTGATGGTCCAGGGCACCTGTTCCTCTATGCTTTAGGGAAGTGTTAAACATGATCAGTAGTATTAATCGCAGTAGTAGTGGTTGTGGTGGTAGTAGTATTAGTGTTTATAGCAGTAGTAGTGGTTGTGGTGGTAGTAGTAGTAATAGTAATAGCGGTAGTAGTGGTTGTGGTGGTAGTAGTAGTAATAGTAATAGCGGTAGTAGTGGTTGTGGTGGTCGTAGTAGTAATAGCAGTAGTAGTTTTGGTGGTAGTAGTAGAAGTAGTAATAGCAGTAGTAGTGATGGTTGTGGTCGTAGTAGGTATAGTAAGGGTCGGTCAGATCAGGAGGTAGAGCGGGTTGCCGTGAAACCGGAAGGTTGCTGGTTCGATCCCAGTGTTGCGTACCCTGCCTGTATATGCTATAGAAAGGAATCATAATGGCAACCCACCATTACTCCCGAGGAGACGTGACTTCCTTTCCTTTCCTTAGTACTAGCAGTCGTAGTAGTGATACAGCAATCATCCCCTTACAAATTGGAACTACGTTGGTCTACAATTGCAACAACTCTCTCTTGTACGGTCTTCAAGGTATTTAGATTTTGGTCAGAGGGAGACCTAAAGAGGCGGGGAAGACAAAAAAATTACCAAATAACATATTTGAGTATTTATACCATTACTATCAAAATTTGGTTTGTAAAGGTTGATTGCTGCAATATTTTAGTTGATGTCAAGGAAACATTCCTCGTACTCATTCTCGTATAAATCTTGGTTTTTCTGCGTGACATTGAGGTAGTGGCGTCCAGTCTAACACTTTGATGAAACATCTATTCCCAGCTCGCTGGACGTTGTGTGCTACCAGAGCGGCGACAGAGACGTTGTGTCTGTGTTGAACCATCTTCTGGTTCAAGTGCTTCTACACATCATGTGGTGGACAGCTAGGTTCTGAAACCTACTGCCTCGGTTTAGCCCCCAGACTCGGAGGGCACCTCTGGGTGTCATCACAGGAGGGCTTGCAAGACAGACCTACTCCATCTCAATGCTCTTAATTCATGAATTAACTTAATCGCTATGTATTCCATCTCATTCATTTCTAAATATTGAGAGAGGAAGAACGAGTCTGTGCTGCGGTATGCCCAATGCCATGGCACGTCCTATTTATTTATATATGAGATCATTTGCTATGTATCTAGTATGGCTTAGTTATGGTTCCACATCGACACAAAGCAAGGGGGTTTACAGACCCATTAC
>NC_140287.1:14850484-14891662 GCF_964030765.1 Micromesistius poutassou | reverse complement strand
AGAGAGAGGGAGAGAGAGAGAGAGAGAGAGAGTGCGGAAGGGGTCAGTGGCATATTTCTCAAATACCACTAGAATGTAGAAACGGTGTAACCGGCTGATTAGTGTTTAGTTCTAGTACAACAGCTGGATGTTTTTGGTGTTCTAGTACAACAGCTGGATGTGTTTGGAGTTCTAGAACAACAGCTGGATGCGTTTGGTGTTCTAGTACAACCGCTGGACAGCAGGCAGAGTAGCTCAGCATCTACAATGGTTTGAGTTGGATAGGTTTGTATTTGTGTGTGTGTGTGTGTGTGTGTGTGTGTGTGTGTGTGTGTGTGTGTGTGTGTGTGTGTGTGTGTGTGTGTGTGTGTGTGCAGATAGCTACGGGAGAGAGAGGACATGCTGTCCCTCTCCACCAAAATGCCCGCATTGTGTTTGCAGGCGCTCTGTGATATTTATCTCTGAGCAGGCAGGAGATCTGGCCGGGAACAGCAAAAGATGATGTAGCGCAAACCGCACGGCGCGCCAGATCAACCGGAATGGACCGGTTATACGTGTCCGTTAGATTGGATGGAGGGAGCGAGAGAGAGAGAGAGAGAGAGAGAGAGAGAGAGAGAGAGAGAGAGAGAGAGAGAGAGAGAGAGAGTGACAAGGAGGGAGCGAGAGAGAGACAGAGACAGAGAGACGGAGCAAGAGAGAGATAGAGAGAAGAGAGGGAGAGAGAGACACATAGAGGGAGAGAGAGAGAGAGCATGGGGGAGAGAGAGAGAGAGGAATGTGGGCCTGCAGACTGTCTAACCCTGAGTTTTTATTTTATTTTGCACATTGCACTGATGGGGTTAGGGCCAATGAAAACAGGGTTTCAAAGCTTGCGCTTCGATTATTGTGGAAACAGAAACAGCTGTGGTGTGTGTGAAGCGACACATGCACGGGTGGATTCTGGATGTGCTCACACACACACACACACACACACACACACACACACACACACACACACACACACATCATTCAATCACGCTGGCTGGATCAGCAGGCTGAGTTCTACATGCAGTCTGTGGTCCTGACCTGTGCTTCAGTCAGTCTGGAACACTTTGATCCCCGATGCAGCGGGCATACAAAGACATCTGTTCTGTGAAGTCGTCAAAACCGCCTTCTCCTTGTCATGAAGAAACGTGGTTACCACCAACATTTGTTGTACTCTTTCTCTCTGTCTCTCTCTGTCTCTCTCTGTCTCTCTCTCTCTCTCTCTCTCTCTCTCTCTCTCTCTTACAATGTGATGTAATTACAGACCAGGATCTCTTACAGCAGAAGTAATTAAAACAACAGCCTCATCCTGGGAGAGTGACATAGGGAAGGAATGAGAGAGAGAGAAAGAGAGAGAGACAGAGACAGAGACAGAGAGAGAGAGAGAGAGAGACAAAGCAGGGAGGGTTCTGATAGTCATACCCAATATACAAGCATGTAACTTCAAACTGTCACATGCTGAATGAAGTGAAGTTACATGGTACCACTGTTTGTTCTCTCTCTCTCTCTCTCTCTCTCTCTCTCTCTCTCTCTCTCTCTCTCTCTCTCTCTCTCCTCCAGAAGGACCCATAAGAGATCAATGTGAACCCGACTTCTATCTCTGCGGTTTTCATCATCCTGACTGTCCCGCTGCCTCTGAAAACAAACTATTAATTCTCTTCTCAAGTCAGGTAAAGTGTTCCACACGCACGTTTTGTTTGTGTGTGTATGCGTCGGCATCAAAGTAGCGTCTACATATTTACTTTAAGTTCATGCCCCCGTCCCTCTCTCTCTCTCTAGATTTCTCCGGTGTGGGTGCAGTCTGATGGATCAACATGTCTACCAATAACAACATCGCCCAGGCCCGGAAGCTGGTGGAGCAACTGAGAATCGAGGCCGGGATGGAACGTATTAAGGTACGCAGTGATGCTCACTTCAGGTGTTTGTTTCTTAGTCAGGTTCATGATTAGTGATATCAGCTTTTTTGGCTTTGTTTTTCCTCTCCTATCCTCTCCCCTCCTCTCTCTTCTCCCCCCTTCTTTCAGCTCCTGTCCTCTCTTCTCCTCTCTCTCCTCGCTCCTCCCCTCTCTCTTCCCCCCTCCTCTCAGCTCCTCTCCTCTCTCTCCTCCTCTCTCCTATCCTCCCCTCTCCTCTACTCCTCTCTTCTCCCCTCCTCTCCTCTCCTCCCCTCTCCTTTCTCCTCTTCTCCCCTCCTCTCCTCTCTTCCTCTTCTCCCTCCTCTCCTCACTTTTCTCCTCTCCTCCCCTCTCCTCTTCTCTCCTCCCCTCTTCTCCTCTTCTCTCCTCCCCTCTCTCCCCTCCTCTCTCCTCTTCTCTCCTCCCCTCCCCTCCTCTCTTCCAGGTCTCTAAAGCAGCATCAGACCTTATGAGCTACTGTGAGCAGCACGCCCGTAGTGATGCCCTGCTGGTCGGGGTGCCCACCTCAGAGAACCCCTTCAAGGACAAGAAGCCCTGCATCATCCTATAGCCGTGCGCGCACACACACACACACACACACACACACACACACACACATACACGCAAAAAACATACACACACACACACACATACCATATCATACCGTACACACATTGAACATGCACACAGACAAACCCTTCCCTTTCCTCGCTTTTGTTTAGCAATTTACATATGAACAATGCATACACACACAGATACACACACACACACACACACACACACACACAGAGGATGAGGCAGTGTCCAGCAGGGCCAGAGCCTGGACACACATTTCATGTCTCCGCGTACGCACACACTTTATGTCTCTTTCTTGCCTTGATTGATTCTGAAGAAAATAGATCTATTTTTTTGTAAGTGTTTTTTCTCTGATGTGCCATATCTTATTCTTTCTTGCACACGTATTTGTTGGATATTGCTGTTTCAAAAAGAAAAATAAAGTATTTGAGATTTAGATTAATAAAAAGATAATTTGGAAAAAATGTATTGACGGTCTTCTGGGACAAATTCTTTCATGCTTTCAAGCTCATGCATGAGTTTTTTGTTCTATCGTTCTGAACTACATAAATTGTAGGTAAACACATCCAGCAGGATATATATATATATATATATATATATATATATATATATATATATATATATATTCAGAGTAACTCTTTATTCATGAATCATCAAATACTAACCCTAGACTGACTCGGCTTTTGCATTATAGTGATTCATTTGTTTTAGGCTTGGAATGTAATGTAGGCCTGATTCTGGATCAATTTCTATAACTTTTAAGCAAGCAAGCAAACAAAACCGGAGCTATTGGTAAAGAATAGGCAGATGTTTTGAAATTAGATTCCAACAAATCAACTCGATAAACATTATTAATTTGTTTGTATTTGAAAAGCATGCACGTGATAGTCGGCCACCTAGCCCTTTCTATTTTACTGTAATCTAACCTAACCTAAGCTGATCTGATTAATATACAATTTGCTTATGGAAACTGATTAAACAACATCATTTTATTTGATTATTTACCTACATCTATTCAAACAAAGATATGTATGCATTACAATTTTTTTTTTCTGAAGACTTAATTTCTGTTTGTGGTCATCTCTTGCTCGATATCACTCTCCGGCTGGTTCTCGAAGCTGTCGGCGTAGTGGAGCATCTGCTGCACAGCGTTGAGCAGCAGCAGGTCTGTGCCCAGCTCCAGCTCCAGCTCCTCGCTGTAGTTCTTCACCGGCAGCACGCAGCACAGAGGGATGCCCAGGGCCGTGCTGACCTGCTGGGCCTGAACGGCTCAGGGAGAGAGCACAGACAAGAAAAAAAAAAGCAATTAGTTAATTTATTGTACTTATAGGATCTTTTACTTTCATTCGTTTTTGTTCTTTTTTGCTATTGTTTTACTTTATTCATCCCATCTCGGATTAATAAGGTCAAGTATAAAATACAAACAAAGCATAAAAGAATGTGTACCTTTTTTTGTATCTTTTTGTAGATTGTAGCAGTTCCAGTAGCGTCCTCTCGGCGGCCATTATTGGTATTATCACCGTGTCTGTGCCTCTGGTGATAAGCATATTTATTTTTCTAATTGAATCGTTTAAATCGGCTTCATTAAAAAGATAGACGGATGTGGAACGCCTTCAGAGGCCAACAGTACCTTCAGAGGCCAACAGTAGATGTCTGGAGGGATGGTGGGGACGGACGAAAGGCCGCTGCATACCGCAGTCATGTGGTTAAAATAGCCTCTTTAAGACATGTTCACAATGCTGATGCTTGCTTTATGGGGATGGAGTTGGGCTTTTTCTCTCTAGTCATTTTTTAAACAGTGTTACAAATTTGAAATTCTGTTTAAAAAGCCTTGCATGTACACATACTCAAAAAGAGACACACGACACGAACACATAAATGTTTGGCCATCAACAACAGTGAACCATGTCGGACATGCATAACCGTCGAATACAATCAGGGGTGGGTTTTTTTGGAATTCGCGAGACACTCGGGAGCGGGCCACATTATGCCCAGGTCTGATCTGGAGACATATTGGCGCCATCTATAGGAAGATAGTGGCTACTAAAGTACCTTTTAAATGCATTTGCATTCAAATCTAAATGATCTAATACAGTAGGCTATATTTAGACATTTAAGACTTGTTCTTAAATGTTAACGAAGCAAAGCAAATAACCCAGTAAATAACCCAGCTCTTAACATTTATATTGTATAGTATTATATGTGAGAGGCCTTAAAAGTATTAATCCATCATCATAAGGATTTGGTTTATCAAAAATGTGAACGTGTATTTGCACGTTATTCAGACTATGAAATAACGCGCAAATACATTAAAATACAAATCCGAGTCGAAGAGAAAGTGAATGTAATTGATTTCCCCTCCTGACCACTAAATGCAAAGCATCAAATAACCATACTATCGTAGGCTATTGTATTATTCATTATCGTAGATATTTGTCGTAATTTTATCCCAATAATAAGCCTACCTAAAGGTTGCTATAAGATAGTTATTCTCCAGGTTTAGAGTTGTTGCGTCTGCAGTCTTCTTCCTCGGATTAGTGAAAAGAAACCGAAAACGAATCCCTGAATTACATCCGTCTTACTTCTATTTCGTAAAGAAAGTTTGCGAAAAGGAGAAGGTCGATAACAACCCCAGATTTCCCCACACTCAATCATCAATTATTTGTAAACTTTTGAGCGCTTTGTCAACTTGTGAAGACTGATTTTACACTTTTTACACATGCGTAAATGTTGGCATGTAAGACACCAAGTCAGTCAGTCAATACATGATATGTATTATTCATCATCTTTTATTATAACTAACAAATCAATCAATACCATTGAAATAATATCACTGCATGTGAGATGTTCAATGAATATGTGAATATACAAACACAGCTCAGAAACAGATGGTGACACAATCTTTAATCTCTTCACACAAATTCACCTTGTCAGAGGCATACAGACTGAAATGCCAATCAGTTCCACACCTAGCCTGGTGTCTCCCAACGTGCACTCAGACTGGCCTTGTGGAACAAGATAAAACATGCAAGACACAATGGCAGGCCTTCCAGTTTCACTTCTGAGGAAGAGAAATGTAGCTCTCGTCACAACACACAGACACAGGTTGGCTTCTTCGAAACGGGCGTTCTTTAGATTAGATTAGACTTTATTTTAAAGTCTTTATTTTATTTTTACTTTTATTTTACTTTAATGGCACGTTGCTTTATTCCTTTACGTCTTTACGCCTTTACACCGTGAAAACTATCACAAATAAACATAATACAAAACGCCACATCAGGAAATGATACAGTATTTACATAAGCACAAAATAAAACACAGAAATATGACACTAATTGGCACGTGAAAATGACATGCATAATACAGGAAATAAAAGTGCATTAAAATGGTGAAATAAAATACCTCGCTGGCCGCTTGTTGTGAAAAGAGGTTTAAGTGCTTTACTGTCCTTGTATCTTGGCCGTCTGCTTTAACTTCAGAGGCGAAACGAGCGCCATTCATACATGCTTAGTCATGCCCTTTTACATCAATTACACCAACACTAATGACGTAGGGAAACTAGTAGGGAAACTAACAAAACGTTAGTTCCGTGCGCTTGCAGCACATTAACACATCAGTTCAGTTTCATTATATTAACACTTTAACCTTTTAACCCAACATGAATTATTATCTATTTATTTATTACATGAAATTGAAGTGTTATTAAGTGTGTATAATTAAAGAAAACTTATTTATGCTACGTCACTTACACTTAGCCTGGTGCTACCAGACCATCGTACTTAATTTCATTTGTACAGAAGGTCTGGAACTGCTGTAATTGGCAAACGTTCACTCACTTGGAGGCGGGTGTCTGTTGAAGTTTAAAACTATTGGATCTGCCCAGTGCCACTCTGGATCTGCCATAACCAATCGCAATAGCGTTTGGTCGTGACGTATGTAATGCGGCGGGACTGGCCGGAAACTACGTTGCGCGCATGCGCAGGCTGTGTACACAAACAAAACAAGATGAAGCGTGAAGATGTCTGTCAATGATAGCTGCAGGTTTTGTTCATCTAATTTTAGAGTTCAAGGAACAATTACAAATTCTACATTAATATTCGATAGTAAGGACAGAGATAATGTTTGCAGTCAACTGTCAAGGCTGGGTAAATGAAATTTGGGCGGAAGTAGGTGGGCGGGCGGAGCCAGGCTAACTTACACTCCCACCAAATCACTAATTCCCTTTGGAATGTGGGATTTCCTTTAAACAAAGATCTTGAAAGAAATAAAAATGTTCAAGTCTCAATGTATGTGACCTTATGTTTATGACTTTAGTTAGCCTCAAGTAATGTTACTACTTTGTGTATAGGCCTTTCAAGGTGAAATGATCTGGTAAGTGTCTTTCCTTTCTCAAGTGTAATGCTACTGACAAGTAGCTTCAGCTTTCACACCTTTCCATCTGCACTAGGGTGAGCTTCTAACATCCTGGCAAGTTTCCATTCATTTCTCGGTGAGCTGTCGTCCCGTAGAATAACAATGTCATCTACCTTTGAGTTTTGTGATGTTTTTTGCCACTTCTGCCTTTGTTGCAGGTTCAGCAAGTATTCTCGCTTCCATCTTCGCCAGAATTCGTTGGCCAGGAACTGCACTTTTTTCCACCTTTTATTGAGATACAGGTCGTCTTTGCAGAACTCTCCAGGCGGGGGAAGAATAACCGAAGATTTCATCGTAAGTATATGGTTGGGAGTAAGCGGTTCTGGACCGGTAGGATCATACAGATGCTCAACACTTAATGGCCTGCTGTTGATTATAGCCATTGTTTCGTAAAGAAACGTGCTCAGAGATGTAGTGTCAAGTCTACTTGTAGACTTGTCGAGAATGGCAGTCAGGATGCTTCGAACTGTACGGATTTGGCGCTCCCAGACCCCACCCATATGGCTTGCTAATGGAACATTCATCACAAATTCACAACCAAATGTTTGTTGTTGTTCTTGATCCATTCCTTTGAGCAACTCACAAAATGTTCTTCTAGCACCCACAAAATTTGTTCCCTGATCACACCTTAATTGGCGTACAGGTCCTCTGATGGCTATAAAGGTTCGAAGTGCATTCAGGAAGGCGTCTGTGGTTAAATCATTAAGTGTTTCGATGTGTACTGCTCGAGCATAAGCAGGTGAACAACAGTCCATATCGTTTCATTTCCTTTCTTCCTTCCTTAACACTGAAGGGGCCAAAACAGTCGATGCCACAGTACGTAAATGGAGGGGATGTCTCAGTCCGCTCTTCCGGTAAGTCTGCCATTTGTTGAACTTCTGTAGCTCTTCTGTACCTTCTACATTTTACGCACTTGAAGATATGAGATGAGACTACATTTCCACATCCTAAAATCCATACTCCGTTGGCACGCAACTCGTTCATAGTTACGCCTCTTCCTTGGTGCTGTACACGCTCATGATGGTGTTTGACTATTAGAGCTGAAATGTGAGACTTCTTCGGCAGTATGGCGGGATGTTTTACGTCATAGTGCAAGGCTGATCTGGTTAGCCTTCCTCCTGAGAACATTGTTTTTATCCAAAAAGGCATTCAAACGGTGCAACTTGTTGTGCTTGTTCAGGGTGTTGGTTTTTTGTTGCTGAATTTTCTGGATGTCTTCAGCGAAAGCTTCTTCTTGCACCAGCTTGATAATAAAGATTTCAGCTTCTCTTCTATCTTCAAGGCTAGTCGCCTGCTCGTTCTTGGTTGAATTTTTTTGTATTCTCTGATGAATCGCTTGAGCCTGGCTATGGCTCTCACTGCTCTGGACCAGTCGGAAAACTTACTGAGGTGGTTCACAACTGAATTGAGTTCACTTGTCTTGACTCTGTGAACATGGGCTTTACGAAGCTGAAGGTCAGTTGTTTCAACTTCTCCCACTATTTCTTCTTCTCGTGGAAGATCCTTCTGCCAGAGAAAGTTAGGTCCTTTCAGCCAGTTAGACCTTTTAAGCTGGGCTGCATTTAGGCCTCTTGAGGCATAGACTGCCGGATTTTCTTCAGAGCTGACGTGTCGCCATTGCTCAGGGTTTGTACTAGACTTTATTCTTGTAATCCGGTTCGCAACGAACGTGTGGAACCTCTTGGCGTCGTTGTTCAGGTATCCAAGAACCACCTTTGAGACAGTCCAGTAAAACTCTTGCAGGTTTTCAATCTCAAGCTCCCTTTTGACGACATCGCCGTTGCGGACGGAAGTCACAGCTGATGACAACTTGGTGGGTGCTACTCTTGCTTTCCCCATGACAAGAGAGCACCTGATCTGTCCAGATTTACTTATAGCTCGAAGATAGGAACATGCACCATAACCACTAAAACTTGCATCTGAGAAGTTGTGAATCTGGTATTGCAGGACCTCTCCAAAGCTTGATGGAAGGTAGCTTCTTTGGATCTTCAGAGCTGCTAAGTGAGGTAGGTCTTGGAGCCATGACTCCCATTGTGGCAGAATGTGCTCAGGAAGTTCTTCGTCCCAGCCTACTTTATCTCTGCATAAAGCTTGAAGTATCTGTTTGCCAACTAGTACGAAGGGGGCCACAAACCCTAGTGGATCGTAGACAGAGGCAACGGTAGAGAGAACCGATCTTCTTGTCAGTGGATTCTCTTTAACTTCCACTCTGAATTGGAATTCATCTGCTTCGATGCACCACTGGATTCCAAGTGCGCGCTCAATCTGAAGTTCTCCTAGGGCCATGTCTGGATCCTTGGTTTAGGCACGTTCTTGAGGTGGTATGGCGTTGGTCACCTCTTTGTCATTGGATATATATTTGTGCAGCCGAAGGTTTCCTGTTCTGCACAAGGCTCTTGATTCTTCTACCAAATGTATGGCTTCAGCAGGTGACTTGACGCTTGTTAAGCCATCATCAACGTAGAAGCTTCTCAGAATGAACTTGATAGACTCTTCGCTGAACCTTCCATGACCCTGCAATGCCAAATGCTTTAATCCAAAGTTGGCGCAGCCTGGGGAAGAAGCTGCCCCAAACAGGTGCACCTTCATCCTGTACACAGAGGGTTTGGAGTCCAGATCGCCATTGTCCCACCAGAGAAATCTGAGATAGTCTTGATGCTCCTTTGCAACATGGAATTGGTGGAACATCCATTCCACGTCGCACATGATGGCTATTGGACCCTTTCTGAATCTACACAGCACTCCAACCAATGTGTTGGTCAGGTCTGGTCCGGTCAAGAGATGATCATTTAGAGAGGTTTCTTGAAAACGTGCAGAGCAATCGAAAACCACACAAATCTTCCCTGGTTTGTGAGGATGGTAGACCCCGTGGTGCGGAATGTACCATGTTGGTTGGTTATCAAGCTCAGGCTGTGGTACTTTCTCAGCATCTCCTCTTCTTATTGTGTCATTCATGAAATGGACATAATCCTTGTAGTACTGCTAATTTTTTCTCAAGCGTCTCTCTAATGACGAGATCCTATGAACTGCACATTGCTTATTGTCTGGGAGATTTGGTTTGTCCATCTTAAAAGGAAGTGGGAGTTCGTATTGTCCGTTTTCCTTCTGCCTTATCCCATTTTTCACAATAGACTAGAGAAGGTCTTCCTGAGAAACTGGGTTATCGTCTGCAGTGTGATCCGTGAAATCAGATTCGAGAGCCCTGATTATATCCATCGGAGTGATCTCTTTGATTTGAGTTCTGCATACAAAGTGTACTTCCCCTTTGAGCTCAACTGATGGCTGCATAGGAGGTGTTACTTGTCGCACTATGATTTTATGACTGGTTCTTATTGCATCAACAAAGTTACTTGCTGTGTTTGAACAGCCGACGATGCTCCAGCCTAGATCGGTTCGCTGAGCGTATGGGTGACTTTCTTCTCCAGACAGGATCTCTCTCGGCAAAAGCGCTTGTTGGCAGTTATAGCCAATCAGTAGGCCTACTTCACAGTCTAATGGTGGTGGAATTTTGTCTGCCAGTTTTTCCAGATGAGGCCATTTTAGAGCTGTTTCAGAAGTTGGAATGTGTGCCCTGTCTGCTGGAATGAACTCTCGTGTAAAGAGTGGTGGCAATAGAATCCTTTTCTTAAGGTTGTATCCTCTCACTTGAAGGTTTCTTAGTTTCTGACAGTTTACAACCATTGACCTTGAAGACATTGTGGATAGCCGCAGGCTAACATTCTCTTTGTTTGTGTTGAGATCTTGGGCCACTTCATCAAGGATAAAGGTCGTATCACTCTGCGTGTCCAAGAGTGCGTAGACAAGCACTTCTTTGTCTGGCTGTTCAGTGGATGAAACCCAGACTGGTACAATCAAGGACGTTTGTGTGTTTGGTCCCTCTTGCATGACTCTGTTAGTGGTTGCTGTTGCAGCTATTTCTCTTTTGGGTGATATTTCCTTTGATATGTCTCTTCTCAGGGGTGTCGACCTTAGACGTTCCCTGAACTGGTCGTCGTGCAGACATGTGGGGTGTCTCTTCTGACACTTTTCACATGTGCTTCTGTTATCACAACTTCTTGAGTGATGACCAGTCTTCAAGCATCCAAAACAAAGCTTTTCTGCCTGCACAAACTTGACACGATCTTGAACTGTATTTTCTGAAAACTTTCTGCACTTAGCGACGGCATGTCCTACTCTTTTGCAGAAATTGCATGATGGGATGTTGTTCTGCGTTGTACTGGTAGACAACGTCTTTGCTTGAACAGTATGGCTTCGTGGATACTTTGGTTTGTCACTTTCCACACCTTTGAGTGCTTGTACCGAGGAGATGGGATCATAAGCGAGATCTGCTTCTTTCGACAGGAAATTTACAAACTCTTTAAATGGTGGGTACTCAGAGTATGCTTGTCTTGCTTCCATTGCTTTGCGGTTCCAATTGGATACCAACCAATCTGGCAACTTCAGCAGAATCTTTTGGTTCTCATTGCAGTCGTTGAGAACTTCCAAGGTCTTTATGTGGGGCATAGCGGCCTCACAGCTTCGGAGGAAATCTGCAAAGTCTCTCAGTTCACGAGCATCCCTGGAATTAATTTTTCGCCAGTCATGCAGCTTGTTTCTGAAGGCCTTTCCAATTATGAATGGGTCTCCAAAATGTTTTTCCAACAGCTGCCAGGCTGACCCATATGCTGCTTCTGTGCCTAGTAGAAAAAATCCTTCAACGGCTGTTTTTACAGTGCCACCTAGGTAGTGTCTTAGGCATAGTGCGAAATACGGGGGGGTTTGGGGGGGTCGGACCCCCCCGATTAACCCCTTGAGACCCCCTGAAAGACTCAAAAGCAAAACCTGGGGGGGGTCTCAATCTTGTAAAAAAAAAAAATTAAAAAAAATGATATAATAATTTTATTGTCACTAATGATGTGTTTAAGAGATCACCATGTCAAGTATTTATAATTCAAAAATGTTAATAATAATAATTTGTTTAACATTAAGCTGAACCAGTCCTGCGCCTGCGCGTATGCAAATTAGCCATGTGCGAGAGCCCAGAGCAATGACGTAGGCCGTCAATAACAATGGCTAACAAGCGAAAGCAAAATCAAAGTTTATCACTGGCACACTTCGGATTCACATCGAAAAAGGTGGCACTCGGAGATGAGGAGATAGACGATGTAAAGGGGAAAATCAGCTTTGCGCCGGGTGCAAACTAGCAACGACACATGCGTCGGTGTAGAAAGTCAATTGCGCCGGGCGCAAGATAGGGCCCTTCTTCTGTTTGGCGCACATGGCTAATTTGCATACGCGCACAGGACTGTCGAAATGGGAACATGTCGGACTGGCAGCATTACGGGGGCGCGATTACGGGCTGGCGGAGTTACATTTAAAAAACGCGTTCAAGTAAAAATAAATAAGAAAAGCGGAATCAATTTGTGGCGCTCGTTGTTCAATCTGTGGGGCAGCGCCACACATTGGCCTATGTGTGGGAAACACTGCACGGCCATCACACATGTGCTCATTCGGAGCATTGTAAATAATTTATTGTTTCATTGTTGTAGCCAGTTCATTTATGTAGGCTAATAAATGAACCGTCAACAATGCGATCGGGATTTTTGAGGGGGGGGGGGGGAGCGATCAGGATTGTTATTGTTGTTGGATGTGTGGCGTGTGTGTAAGCAGGCAAAAGCATGTGTCACACGGTGAACCCAGCTCTGCTTCAACTTAAAAAAAAAAAAAAAAAATCGTTCATACTCCGCGTTCGTACCACTAGAGAACGCTCGCGTTTGAGAACCACTGCTATAGGCCTACTGCATAAGAATAATTTAGATCGATATTGCGCAACAATCAGGAGATGGGGACCCCCCCGAATATTGAAGGGTATTTCGCACACTGGTCTTAGGTAATACGGTTTTTCTTTTTGAGGAATGTTTTTTCTGTCGATCAACGTTTCAAATGACATTCGCCAATCTTTGTATTTCAGGGGGTCTCCTGTGAATACTGCTGGCTCTGGTGTTGGAAGCCGGTTGGCACTTATAGCTTCTGCGAGTACATTTATCAAGTCAGAGCTGTTCTGCACGTGAGGCATAAGCATTGAAGTTGATTTTGACTTGGAACTGTTGGAGATTGTGGGATGAACGGAAAACTTGCGGCATTGAGGGCTTGAGTTGGGACTGGAAGAGGTTGAGGGATGAATGAGGGGCTTGAGGTGTGGGGGGCTTGAATTGGGATTGGAAGAGGTTGAGGGATGAATGAGGGGCTTGAGGTGTGGGGGGCTTGAATTGGGATTGGAAGAGGTTGAGGCATGAATGAGGGGCTGGAGGTGTGGGGGGCTTGAATTGGGATGGGAAGAGGTTGAGGGATGAATGAGGGGCTTGAGGTGTGGGGGGCTTGAATTGGGATTGGAAGAGGTTGAGGGATGAATGAGGGGCTTGAGGTGTGGGGGGCTTGAATTGGGATTGGAAGAGGTTGAGGGATGAATGAGGGGCTGGAGGTATGGAAGGCTTGTGTTGTGTTAGGTTTAACTTCATACAGTAAGTCAACTGCTTCGACATTTTCTTCAGCCTGATCATAGACCTTTACTCTAGCCTTCCATAGTCTGCTGTCTAGCTAGGTTTTCAGCTTCAAATATTGCTTGTCGTTGTTTATCTTCGGCCTCTAGCCTTTGCAGCATTTCTTGGGATGCAGCAGCTTCAGCTGCAGCCTCATTTCTTCTGACTGCGATGGAGCTAGAGGTAGCAGAACCACATTTTGATCGATAAGACATTGGCTTTGACATTGAACCTGTTGAGTCTAGGGTGGATCGGACATCAGGCCAAGGTTCTGCCTCATCGTCTGTTGTAAGCCCTTTAAGTTGTCTATCTGCCCTTTGTGTAATGAATCCTGAAAGTTCTACACACTTATCAACTCTGCGCCGCAGGTCTTGTTCAGGAGTTTGTATTCTTCGTAACTCTTCATAAATTACCTTTACTTCAGAGCAGGTGTTTTGAATGTTCTCAATTAGCTGATTCAACTCGTCCTTTGATGCTTCATCAGTCAATATTTCCTTTGCTAATCTTGCGTGATACCTCCACTTCTCATAGGTGATTCTGTATCAACGTTTTTACACTCTTCAGCCCTTCTTATTGAAGTTCTTTTCCCTTTTCTGTGAGGGTTCGGCGTCTTTCACTTCTACGTAACGCTTCTACTTGGTCTGCATATTCATCGTCTGTAGTTTCGGGAACAGGTGCCTTAGGATCTTTAATGCAGGTTTCAGTGCTTGCCTCAGACATTTTGAGGTGACTTGAATGGCTTGGACATGTGTTGAATATTAGCTTTAATGTGAGTAGCCAAAAAAGTGAATAATTATGAATTTCTTGACAAATGTGTGAAGGCTATGTGAGAAGCCTATATATTTTCCTTCAAATATAGACTTGAATATCACACCAAGAAAACCTTTTAAACACTCAAATTATATTATCTCAAGTTAACTTTGATTTTCAAAACAAAGTAAGCAAGTTGAAATTACTTATCACAAATTATCCACAATAAACCTTAGTTGCAAAAAGCTTAGAAATACTTTTAACAATTTAACCCTTGAATGAGATTTCTTTTTTTTTTTAAATAGGCACTCTTTAAACTTCGTCACGTGTAACAACAATTAACACCAGCAAATATGCATCCATAAAACATGTAGGCTAAGTACAGTATAATACAGGGTTAATAGATCTGAGTTCTTTGTTGCAACTATTTTACCACTTTTCACACCACTTAAACTTGAAGGAAGTGGAGGAGGCACTTATTGCCTTGATTTGAAAGGTTGCGCTTCTAACACATTCTAATCACCGCTGCATGCAGTCGCTATGCCGACAGTGCGTCATGGGCTTTCCTTATCTGAATGCTGGGTTCTCGTTGCGTCGGTACGCGCTGTCTTCTCGTCTCTCCTACCCGTGAGGAGCAGTCCGAGTTTTCACTGTAGCTCTCGTCACAACACACAGACACAGGTTGGCTTCTTCGAAACGGGCGTTCTTTAATGGCACGTTGCTTTATTCCTTTACGTCTTTACGCCTTTCAGCCTTTACGCCGTGAAAACTATCACAAATAAACATAATACAAAACGCCACATCAGGAAATGATACAGTAGGCTATTTACATAAGCACAAAATAAAACACAGAAATATGACATGCATAATACAGGAAATAAAAGTGCATTAAAATGGTGAAATAAAATACCTTATAGTGCTTTACTGTCCTTGTATCTTGGCCGTCTGCTTTAACTTCAGAGGCGAACTTATGGTATCGCTGCACTTAACGAGCGCCGTTCACATGCTTGGTCATGCCTTTTACATCAATTATACCAACACTAATGACGTAGGGAAACTAGGAACAAAACGTTAGTTCCGTGCGCTTTTAACCTTTTAACCCAACATGAATTATTATCTATTTTTATTTATTACATGAAATTGAAGTGTTATTAAGTGTGTATACACACTTAATTAATTAACTTAATTAATTAATTAAGTAGGCTACTTCTAGTTCTAGTTCATGGTTGGCATTAGAAATAAGTGGTTGAACAACTATGAAAAGATATCAACCATAAAAGCCTACACACTAATACTCAATAGCGTCGTCATGTGCATGCGCAGAACCACTAGGTAGCAACATCTGATAGGTAGGCCTAGCATAAATTGGCAGAACACCGGGAAGGAGGAGCAGAGTAGTGGTAGATGACTGGTTCAAGGCTGAAACAAGTTTCAACAATGCACCAATCGACGTGGGCCGCACCCACATTGAGGCAGAAAGCAGAACTTTGATCCTCCACCCTATTCGTTCAGCAGTTGGAGAACATCGCATTTTACTATTCACTGATCCGAGAAGGAAAACAGCAGACGCAACTAGTCTAACCTTGGAGAATAAACTTAGAGCAACCACATCAATTTCAGGTAGGCCTATTGTGATTTTTGTTGAGATAAAATTACGATAAATATACGATGATGAAAAAACAATAGCCTACAATAGATTATTTAGGTTATTTGATACTTTGCATTTAGTTGGGTACACGATGGGCAACCAATTACATTCACTTCCACTTTTATTGTCTAACCCTAACCCGACCAGCACACACCGTATTGTCTGCAGGAAATGTATTTTCTAGTGTTTATTTGATACTTAGTTGCATTTAATTGTGTACACGAGGGGGGAAACAATCACAGTAGCCTAACTAATAAGGCGATAACAATGTTTTTTTACAAAGGGGCCTATTCTATTTGTATTAGGCTACGTGTAAATAGCTAGACATTCAAATTTTGGATTTACGAAATCATTAAAAAATACTTTTAAAATGGCCTTTGATTTATCCCACTCACAATATATTGCATGATATATAATAATTTACAATAATATACATTATTAACATCAAGAGCCGTGTATGGGTTAATTAGCTTCATTGCCATTTGAAAAGAGTCTTGGGTATCTAATTGTCAGGTTCTCCAGGGTTTTCTGCCTGAACCGAAAATGGCCTAGAGGACAACATAGGACGCAGTGTACAACTCGTTTCCTTTGACAACTTATTTTGTTTATTTTCCAAGTTTTCCAAGAATGTTTGTTGGAAGTTTGCTAGATGTTCCCACTGCTGGGAGGTGACACAGCGGACGGGAAGTGATCAGTCTCGTAGGAAATGGTTCATGGGCACAGGTGTATACAGAAGGGCAGCAAGGGGTGTTCGGATCCTCATCACATCCAGCAGATGTTTCTCTCAAGCATCGAAACTCAAACCACTAGAGCTGTATGATTAATGGATTCAATATAGGATGTTTTTGTTGTTCTGATATTTAGAGCGCTAACACTGACCTGGTGTTGCATGGTTACTATACTTGACCCTCGCCCTGTAAAAATGTGAACCGTATCTTTTATTGGTTAAGGTCTTGTGTAACACAGTGACGTGCTTTGAGGGGCCAACGTGAACTGAGAATGTGCATCATTAGTATATCATCACACCTTCCACTGTAAAGCCTATGAAAGCCATGAAATACAGCAAAACATCCACAGTGCAACACCTACCTTTAACCACAAGATGGCTGGCCTGTGCATGTGTTCTCTTCAACAGGATGTGGGTTGTCTGGTCTCCTCAACTCAACTTTCTAGAGCTTCCTGCATCTAGGACTTTTCTTATTCTCTAGGTGCAATAATTCTGTGTTAAAAGATCGTTAATAGATATAGTGGCTAATAGGTCATTAATAGAGCTACAGATGCTAATAGGTCGTTAATAGAGATGTATAGATATGTAGATGTTGATAGATGGTTAATAGAGATGTAGATGTTGCTAGATAATAAAGGGTTTGGAAAGCTTAACGAACGTTAGGCAGGAGCGATGTATGTCTGGATGTTAACTCGCATGTTTCCCATGTTTCAGAGAGGAGAAGGGTATACAACCATAACGTACACTGTTATTGTTCAGAGGCGACTTACACAGTTCACAAGTTCTGCAGCAGAACTGAAACTATAGATAACCATTCATGTAGGCCTTTACTCAGAATTGTTTGGTAGAAACCAGTGGTCATGGCCATTTGGTTTGATGGAATCCTGGCTAGCTGAACAGGTAGAGCTAGCATCAACACGCACCTGGTTAGCCCCTGGTTAGCCCCAACCCAGTAGGTTAGTCCGTAACCGAACAAGTAGAGCTAGTATTTACACGGCTGTGGTTAGCCTCATCCCAGTAGGTTTGAATGTAGCAAGAATGTTTGTTGGAAGTTTGCTTGATGTTTTCAGCAGGTTGTCATCAGGTTGCAAGGTTGAAAACCTTTCAATAAAACAAATAGGAAGAAAAGAGAAAGTAAATATACAGTATTAACATAGTCAAAATGATCAGCATTTTCATGCAATATCTATTATTCTATTATTTCTATTACATGCAATATCAATATCTATGTTTCTTTCCATCACATTTCCACCTTTTATCTCCCAACAATTCAAAAATAATCAAATATATATAAGTGTAATCATGTACATACCAATAGCGTCTATGCGGTCAGCTTTACATTGATGCGCACCTTGTCTAGTTTGTTTTGGCACATTCAACATACCCCGTCCACGCACCCGGAAGCGTGAATCAATTAAATAACCGTCTGGTGGAATATTTCAAAATTACTTAAATGTATTAAATCGATTTCCATCTCCATTCCATTAACTTTTGACCTCTGTCCAGTGACGGACTGGACGGTCTGGCATTTGGGCATATGCCAGAAGGGCCGCGGCTTCTCGTGGGCCGTTTGGCCTCTCGTGGGCCGTTTGGGCCGGCCAATCACGGAGCGGCATGCTTGTTGGGATCGCGCGGCCCCACCGTCGCGACGGCGGCCGCGCATTATCTATCGTTTTTTAAGGTATCTTCTAAAGATAGTCTAGATGTACTACGGCCATACGAACGGCATGTTAAGTCACACATGTGTCATTTTGACGACAGTAATATTGTTCCAATGACCAAAATGAATGTTGTTTACATGTAAATATGATTGTTTATTTACATTTTAGATAAATACAAATGCAACATGTTATAGTGGCTTGGAAATTAGTTTTATTCAAGCTTTATTCATGATATCCATTATTCTTTGCAGTTTGCAGATGCAAGTGCTTTTCCCTTGCATCCAATAAACCTGTGGAAGTGAGAAATAACCTGGTGTTTGGAAGAGAGTTTAGCTGGCCGTCAGGGTATACGATAGACATACCGAGGACAGAACACTCAGAATTCTGAGATTAAAGTCAGAACTTTAAACTCTTGCTCTAGAGGGCACATCATCATAATTGATTGTATGAAGGGGCACCCTAGAGGGTACTCAATATTTTTTTCTTCCTCTCGTTTTCACCACCAGCCAATAACAGCCAATAACTTATTGGCTGCACTTTACACGTGCAAAAAATGATTGGGTGCCCTCTAGGTTGCCCCTTCACACAACAAATTATGATGATGTGCCCTCTAGACAGTGATGCCACTAACGCGCTACTTAGTAACGCGTTAAGGTGTGTTCACACCGCACTTCGCCCCGCGACACGTTTCAATGTTAAGTGAACGTGGAGACGCGAATCGGGCGAATTTTTTTTTCGCCGATACGCGCGACAAGATTTGATTGACAGCGCGAAATTTTTCCTTGTGAACGGCGAGCGCGTTCACGTGGATTCGCGCCGCGAATAATTCGCCCCGCGAATAAAGTTAAAATATTTCAACTTCTTCGCGGCATTCGCGTTGAAACAGCCAATCAGCGTTCACTCCCTGTGGGTAACGTGGGTGAAGTAACGTAAAACAGCCAATCAGCGTTCACTCCCTGGGTGACGTCACGTAACAGCCAATCAGTTCACTCCCTGGGTGAAGTAACGTAAAACAGCCAATCACCGTTCAACCGTTCAGTGAACCGCAGCTTGGAGGAGAAAGTGATTGTTGCTGTTTGCGACTCCCGCTCTATATCTACATATAATATATAAATATCTATATCATATAATATATACGATATATATAATATCACGGCACAAAGCGGTGTGCGCCTCCGGATTATATTATTAACCCATAAACGACTGGCTCTCCCTCTTCCACAACAGGTACAGACACACATCTCGGCCATGGTTGATGAGAATGGCATGAATGACCGTTGTCAGGCAAAAAAAAAATTCGCCCCGCGAATGCACACAAAAATGCACAGCGACAGATTATGATTTGTCGCGCGGCAACATTCGCCTATTCGCGTGAATAGGCGAAATGGGACAAAGTGCGGTGTGAACACACAGTTACTCTAATCTGACTACTTTTTTTCAGTAAAGAGTAGTCTAACTGTGTGTTCACACCGCACTTCGCCCTGCGACACGTTTCAATGTTAAGTGAACGTAGAGACGCGTATCGGGCGAAAATTTTTGTCGCCGGGACCCGCGACAAGATTTGATTGACGGGGCGACAGTTTTCCCCAAGACGGGCGGGCGCGTTCACGTGGATTTTGTCGCGCGAATGAGCGACAGATTTCGCAGAAGTTGAAATATTTCAACTTCTTTCGCGGCACTCGCGGTGAGACAGCCAATCAGCGTTCACTCCCTGTGGGTAACGTGGGTGAAGTAACGTAAAACAGCCAATCAGCGTTCACTCCCTGGGTGACGTCACGTAACAGCCAATCAGTTCACTCCCTGGGTGAAGTAACGTAAAACAGCCAATCACCGTTCAGCCGGCTGGGCTAACCGTTCGGAACCGGCCGCGACTGTGGGTCTATTTAATGATATGCGGCTGATATTAACAAACATCGTTTGTTACCAGTATTGTATACATTATCGTTGTCAACTTGTGTTCATAATATGCATGTGTCCCCCTGTTAATACATCGCCATGGACCAACCGTTCCCTGCACTCCGCAGTGAACCACAGCTTGAGGAGGAGAAAGTGATTGTTGTCGTTTGCGACTCCCGGAGCTCTATATATAATATATACGATATATATAATATCACGGCACAAAGCGGTGTGCGTCTCCGGATTATATTAATAACCCATAAACGATGGGCATTCCGACGTCTCTCCCTCTTCCACAACAGGTACAGACACACATCTCAGCCATGGTTGATGAGACTGAATTGGCATGAATGACTGTTGGCGGGCAAAACGCTCTGTGACAAAATTCGCCCCGCGACACGTTTCTGTGCACACATTAAGCACAGCACAGATTTCGCTGAGTCGCGCGACAACATACGCAGCTTCGCGCGAACAGGCGAAAATTGTGTCTTTTGGTGTGAACGCACAGTAACGCGTTACTATTTCCAAACCAGTAATCAGATTAAAGTTACTTATCCAAGTCACTGTGCATTACTATTTTTGTCATTTTCCTTAGTAAAAATATATATTTGTTTCTTCTTGTGTCTCGCGGTGACGTAGGCCTACACGACAAATCACGTTTCCGCTGAGGACGTCAACTCACGTGTAGTAGGCTATACTGCGACACAAACGTAATCAACAATGGAGGGAGGAGAGAGATGCGCGTTTTCCAGCTGGAAATACAGGCACTATTTTGAGTTTGTGTCAGCTAAAGATGGCAATATTAAGGTTAGTTGGCGTCTCGGCGCGGTAACCCTGGCGCCTCAACTCCAGCAGCCCGTAATCCCGTACAACCCCCCCGTCAACAATTCCGCCCGCGGACCCTGTTATAATGTAATGTCCCTAATTAATGTAATGCAATTGGCCCGCCGGTTTATCGCATTCCAGCGTTAACGCGAGGTACTGGCGCGTCAACTCCGGCAGATTGCAATCCCGCTACCCCCCCCCCCCCCTCAAACACAGCTGAATGCCATTAGATGCCTATTGTGTCAGGAGATACATGGTTGACGTTACTGTTTAAAATGCACTAAAGTGAGTAGGCAAAACCGGTTGTCATTTTTATTTTGAGGCAGCAGGGGGTGCTGTCGGCAGCTGCTAAATGTAACTAATAAAGTAACTTGTAATCTAACTTAAAACTTTAAAAACCAAGTAATCAGTATAGTAACTAAGTTACTTTTTAAAGGAGTAGTCAGTAATCAGTAATCAGATTACTTTTTCAAGGTAACTGTGGCAACACTGCCTCTAGAACAAGAAAATTTGATAACGTGCCTTAATGAGTGCCCTTCTAGTGCCCTTCTGCCTGTCTGGTGCCTTGAAAAGGTGTTGCTTAAGTGCCCTCTAGAGTGCCCTCCCATTTTCCCCCACTAAGGGCACTTAGTGGGAGGGCACTCCCACTAAGTGCCCTCCCATTTTCACCACTCTTGAGGGCACTTTAGCACGCTTTTTCAAACATGGAGGCACGAGGGGGGGCGATTGCCCCCTGTCCGTCCCCCCCCCCCCCCCCCCTGAGTCCGCCACTGGCCAAAAGTGTGTGTGTGTGTGTGTGTGTGTGTGTGTGTGTGTGTGTGTGTGTGTGTGTGTGTGCATCACTCTACATCATGACGATTCCAGCAAAAAGCCGGACAGCCGGACATACAGGTATGAAATGAAACACCTTCACTCACAACAGCGCAATTACTGGGTGGACCTGCGACTCCAGGGTATTAGGTAAACTCGCATACCTACAGTGTGCGGACCCAGCAGTTTCACATTCGGCGCTCCATAATCCTTCTGTTAACACAGGCATTCTAAAATTTGTTATCAAAGCTAGACTGCAAGCACTCCCCACTCCATATAACCTTTCTCTATGGTTTCCAAACCGTCATGAACCATTCAGCTTATTACATAACAATAAACAATTGGAATCAACAACAGCGCACATATTGAACGGATGCCCCGCATTTAAAGGACTTTACATTGCCCGTCACGATCGCATTGTTGACATTACAGCGAATGAACTACGCAAGTATATGGACTAAGAACAATACATACAATCAAAAAAATACAACTTAACTGGTTCATACATTTAAATGATAACTCACTTGAAAGTGTTCTTAGAGACTCTCCAAATACTCCTCCTGTGATTTTGGAAGTGGGTTGTTGCTTCGACATGTATATAATATGGACCTGTGTTTCTCTGAAAAAATGTTAAACTACCAGCCATTAATACATGCTTTGACAGTAGGTGGTTATAGCACAAAACTAATTGGACTCATTTATGGTAGCCTTAGACACGTTCATAGACTCTGTGTTAGAGGATTGCAAATTGCTGGACTCAATAAGAAGAACTCTAAGCAAATAGCCAAATACTGCTCTGTGTCAGCAATCATAGGCAGTCTGCATATATGGAGAAGGTGTCTCTACATAATATAACTATAACTATATATTTATCTCTACTGATTCACTTGGTTGTGGATACTTGCACAGTGTTTGTGTTGTTGTGTGAGACATAATAGGCTCTTTATTAATATTTGGATGCTATGGTGTTGTAGTATTGGTCATTCCAAATAAATGACTTTTGTCTGTCCCCACCATCCCTCCAGACATCATGTCCGTGGTGAAGTCCAGCCTGTCCAGGGACCAGGAGAAGAAGCTGTTGTCTCTGTTCGGCCGGGTCCGTCTCCACCTGCTGTACAAAGCCAGCGTCCACAGCTACACAGCCGTCAGCTTCCACCAACGCTGTGACAGGCAGGGGCCCACGTTGCTGGCCGCCTACAACAGGTCTGGCTACGTGTTCGGAGCGTACACCGCGCAAGACTACAGCGGGAGTGGGGTTCTGGTCAGCGACGGCGAGGCCTTCCTGTACAGCCTCGGCAATGACAAGGAGAACGCACCGCGGCGAGTGGCCAGTGACAACGGCCAGTACGGCTTCATCAACGGGGCAGCGGGGCCAGACTTCGGGGCACTGAAGTTCCTGCAACAAAACACAGCCGCCGTGGTGTCGAGCCCCGGGACTGGCTACACCTTCAATCCGGTGGACATGCACGGAAACGACCTGGCCCTCACAGAGTTCGAGGTGTACAGAGTGGAAGGTGAGCTGTCTGCCTGCTTCTCCCCAGTGTCTATAAACTGAACCAACGCAACTGGACGGACTGCAGAGAAGCTATAAGAATAGTAACAGTTAGCGGCTAATCAGTTACACACACGACACGTATATAGATAGATTGGGGTACAATCAGGCCTGAATTCCTGCTGATACAAAATATTACTTAAACCTTAAAGTTTCTGTAGTTAACATTTGAGGGTTGTCAAAAGAGAGAGCAGAACACTTAGAAAAATATGTACAACAAAGAAAGACAAAGAAACCCTCTCCCGCTACATTTCTGCGCCATAGAGCAGTGTGGTTCCGGAAGTAAAAATCCCATTCATTTTCTCCGTAAAGGTTTTGGTTAAAAGCCACACTGTGGTAACCATCCAAGGTTTACTTACAACGAGCCGTTATATTGTGAAATGATGGTATGTGCTCCTGTAGAAGCCATAAGAAGTTAACTTTAATTTTTAGAAAAACACGTTTTATTCGCAATGTCATTTAAACCACCTACTACTACTACACTACCCACATCCTTAACTTTAACACGTCTTTGATTGGTGACGCTCGCTATTACCATGCATACGTTTAATGCACCCACGAAAGTCAAGTCGTTGATAAATGCTGCCACTGAACTTGATCACTTACCACAGCAACCAGGATTTCCCTTACATTAATGGAGGGTTAGAGAGTTGTTGTTAGAGCTGTAGAGGAAATTAGCTCTACATGTTGAAAAATATGTTGATATAGGATATATGATATAGCACTAGCAGTGCTAGTTAGTAATTTGGGTTGTATAAAAGCTAGGAATACATAACGTTGAATGAATACATAACTGGAATACAAGACTGAATTCACATGTATTAAAATTCTTTGGGAAACTGTAGAACCGGCATTGATGGACGTGCAAGAGGTGATTGCAATCAGGAACAAAGGAACGTACCATGTCACTGACAACACTATATACACTATATAAAACCCATACACACACACACTCACTCACACACATACACACATACATACATACATACATACATACGCACACATACACACACACACACACAATATATGAGACAATTTTTATCAACAATATAAACAATATAATAATGACAAAGGTTATAAGATGCAAGAAACACGCTAAATGGGATGAGTAGTTATTTTACTACATTCATAAAATAATGTACAGTCTTTTTGGCTTTTCTTCCGTTTTCAAAATTATGGTCACGACTAACCTGACAGATGATTGGCTTGGTTCCAGGTGTAAAACTCTTTATATAACGATTTTTTTGAAAAGTCAATGGAGAAAATCAATGGGACATTTACTTCCAGAAGAGCTGTTGCACTCTATTGAGAATTGTTACAGTCACATACCTGTGATTAACAGGCAAGATCCCTGAACCAATCAGGGAAGAGATTGCCTGATTTGTCAGAAATGAGTTAATTCCACTTATGAGGGATTTTATAACTCTTAATATTGAGAATATCTCTCTATAATTCAAAATACTTCATAATTCAAGTACTTTTTATTTTGTCTTGCTCTCCTGTGCTTTCTTCACCCTTTAACACAGTACCTATATCTTATCACATTTCATGATATAGAACAGGCTAATACAGTCATATCTTGTCATATTTCATGTTATAGAACAGATCAGAGACCATGATCATCTGTTGATATACTAGATGTTGCATAAAGAATCAAATTTATTCCTCTAGATTTTGGTGGCTTCTTGGCCAAACCATGGAGGGCTACTGACTGGACTACTACGTATGTACAAATAATCACATTAATCGTGTCATCATTTCATGAAATTATTATTATTCATGTTGGCAACCTTCTTGATAAAATTGTTGTCCAGATGCATCAGTAACCTTTTGACTTGCTTTTATGTGGTGCCATCTTTTTGTCGTTCATTTAAATGTATCTATGGTTTTCATTATTTATTTTCATTATTTAAATTTTAATGATTGTTATTTCTTCTACTTAATCTTTCTCTTTTGTGCCTTTCTGCAGGAAGAAACAGGAGCTGATGATGAAGATCCAGGACTACAAGCCTGAGCTCAGGAGTGTGACCCAGGCCCGCGTGCTGCTGGTGGGGCCGGTGGGCGCAGGGAAGTCCAGCTTCTTCAACTCCATCAACTCTGTGTTCCGAGGTCACATGACCTCTCAGGCCATCAGCGGAGTGTGTGGCAGGAGTGTGACCACGCAGGTCAGAACCAGAGAGGGGGATTACCTGGGGGCAGGGGGCGGGCGTCAGCATTCAGCGGTCAGGAATCTTTTCATGTGAAATTAAAAGGCTTAAAGAATAACTACATAACAAATATAAAGAAGGGTTGTTGCTCCCTTCAAAGAATATCGACATAACAAATATAAAGAAGGGAAAGTTGCTCCCTTCAATGTGTTTCTTATCGCTCCACAGTTCCGCAGCTTCCCTATCAGGGCAGGGAGAGGGGGGAAGAGGCTGCCCCTGGTTCTGTGTGACACCATGGGTCTGGAGAGCCAACCAGACGCTGGGCTGGACGTGGACGACCTTTACAACATCTACAAGGGCCGCATAGCAGACCGCTATCAGGTTCATTACACTGAGACCATAAGAACTTCCCCGCTATGACTGCACGTTACATCAGTGCTTTCGACTTTGGAACTTGAAATGCCTAGGCTATGTGTGACAAAAGGTTGCTGGTTCAAGTCCCGGTTCCTTCTAGCAGAGTGTCAAGATGTCCCTGAGCAAACAGACACCAAACCCTAACTGCTCCGTAAGAGCTGTCCTTGGCTGACACTGCAGCCGGTGTATGCATAAAGTATATAAATTAGGGAATGTGTTGGAAAACTGGCTAAATAAATAAAGTGCATTTATATGGGGTGGGGAAGATTGATCCTTTATCTGAAGGTCATTTTAAATATTGATGGGCAGGGTTATTAATCGTAAACTAATAACTTAAATGCAGACATTGATTTTCTGGGCAGATGGAGCTGAGATGATGTGTAGGAACACAGAGGCACAGCGTTGTTAGTTGTAGCGACATTTTCCAATCATAAATGGGCTAATTGGCGTACTTTAACACAACGTTTGATTTTTACATCTTGTAGTTTAGTTCCGGCACACCCCTACAAGAGGACGCCCCCTGCTACAGGAAGACGTCTACCTTGGGGGAGCAGATTCACTGCGTGGCTTACGTGTTTGACACGTGCCAACTGCTCTGCGATGAGATCATCGAGAAGATGGCCGCCATCCGCAAGAAGACCAACCTGATGAGTGAGCTAGACTTACTTCTAATCTGTTGGACCGTCACTGTCCCTCTCTCTAATCCAATCTGTTTGATTCCCCCTGTAGACATTCCCCAGCTTCTGCTCATGACCAAAGTGGATGAAGCTTGTCCACTTGTAAAGGAGAGGTTATCCAACGTTTACCACAGTGAATACATCTACAAGAAGGTACTGTTGGCCTCTGAAGGTGTTCCACATCCGTCTATCTTTTTAATGAAGCCGATTGAAACAATTTTATTAGATATAGAAATACGGCAGAGTAGTCTGTTTAGAAATGCGTTTCACCAGAGGAACACGGTGGTCACATAATGACCACCCAGAGGACGCTATTGGAACTGCTACTATCTCATATCATCACACCCCAAGCGTGTATTCAGATGTACACATTATTTTATGCTTTGTTTGTATTGTATACATTTTATACAAAAAAATAATTAAAGTAAAAGTTTCTATAAGTACAATAAATTAACTAATTGCTTTTTTTTTTCTTGTCGGCGCTCTCCCCCTGAGCTGTTCAGGCCCAGCAGGTCAGCACGGCCCTGGGCATCCCTCTGTGCTGCGTGCTGCCGGTGAAGAACTACAGCGAGGAGCTGGAGCTGGAGCTGGGCACAGACCTGCTGCTGCTCAACGCTGTGCAGCAGATGCTCCACTACGCCGACAGCTTCTTCGAGAACCTGCCGGAGAGTGATATTGAGCAAGAGATGACCACAAACAGAAATTAAGTCTTCAGAAAAAAAAAAAATGCATTTGGTCATGCATATATATATATATCTTTGTTTGAATAGATGTTGGTAAATAATCTAAGAAAATTATGTTGTTTAATCAGTTTCCATAAGCAAATTGTAAATTAATCAGATCAGATTAGGTTAGGTTAGATTACAGTCAAATAGATAGGGCTATGTGGCCCCTTCTAATTCATTCATGCGTTTTGTTCTGATCTACTATTGAACACATTAATAAAGTTTATTGAGTTGATTTGTTGGAATCTAATCTCAAAATGTCTGCCAATTCTTAACCAATAGCTCCAGTTTTTGTTTGCTTGCTTGCTTAAAAGTTATAGAAATTGATCCAGAATCAGGCCTACATTACATTCCAAGCATAAAACAAATGAGCAAAGCAAAAGCTGAATAGTCAGTCTGGGGTTAGTATTCATGAATAAAGAGGAACTCTGAATGTATATATAATATATATATATTGAACATTGTATCACAAGATTATATATAAAACCAGTATAAAAATAGAACTTGAGGTAGTGAGCAATTAATGTAAAAAATAAATATAACATTGTACACAACTAAATGCAAAGTATCAAATAACCATCTTCTAACCAACCAACTAGCCTTCTTTCGTAGGCTATTATATTATTCATCATCGTAGATATTTGCCATCATTTTATCCCAAGAATAAGCCTACCTGAATAGTAAAGTAATAGTAAATAGTAAAATAGTAAAAAAAAATAGTATAGCTTTAAGATTTTTCTCCAGGTTTAAACTTGTTGCGTCTGCCTTCTTCCTCGGATCAGTGAAGATAATGAAACCAAAACCGATGAAAATTTTGTAAAGAAAGTTCCCGAAATGGGGAAGGTTGATCAAAACCCCAGATTTCCCCACACTCAATCAATTATTTGTAAACTTTTAAGGGCTTTGTCAACTTGTGAAGAGAGATTTTACACTTTGGTTTTAATATGTAGACACGCCGATACGTGCGTAAATGTTGGCATGCGTAACACACAAGTAAGTCATTCAATACATTATATGTAGCTATTATTCATTATCTTTTATTTAACTAACAAATCAATCAATACCATTGATATAATATCACTGCGTGTGAGATGTTCAATGAATATGGGAATATACAAACACAGCTCAGAAACAGATGGTGACACAATCTTTAATCTCTTCACACAAATTCACCTTGTCAGAGGCGTACAGACTGAAATGCCAATCAGTTCCACAACTAGCCTGGTGTCTCCCAACAACGTGCACTCAGACTGGCCTTGTGGAACAAGATAAAACATGCAAGACACAATGGTAGGCCTTCCTGTTTCACTTCTGAGGAAGAGAAACTTCTAGTTCTAGTTCATGGTTGGCATTAGAAATAAGTGGTTGAACAACTATGAAAATAAAAAAAAAAGCCTACACACTGGCAGTCTCACTGTAAGTAATCATTTATATTTGACAATTGATTTAGTTATGTATTCATTTTAATTGTACATCAAAGCGAGACACCTACTTTTAGACTTTTTGGAACAGGTCAGGATGTGTTGGTTTCATCATAGATATTTTTTCTTTTCACTGATTCTTCTAAAGGTCATGTTGCTTGATCAAGATTTGTTGATATGTTGTCTGAAGAGGTGACAGGGGAGGATTCCTCTGTCTTTTGTCGAGTGCTTTGGCCACCAGTGAAAGCTATCCCTTTCAAAGGCCATATAGTGATACTGGATACACACATATAGTGCCATACATTAAGATTTAAAGCATTGATTCATACACTGTTTTTCACAAAACAAACTCCGTAAACACACAACGTTCAGTACATCATCTGTTCTGAACCAAAGATAACAGACATATCTACACAACTGCAATCAAATGTGACACAACAGATGATTCTGTTCAATGTAAGATCAACGATTATAATTTCTGTTTCATAGTGTTATGAGCCCGTCCATAATTACAATTCAAAATAAGTTGTGATTGAGTTCCAGTAGATTTCGGCCTTTCCGTTCTACAGCAAAGTCGTGCAAGCAGGATTTTCTAATTCCATGACGAATACTGATCAATGATTGGTATTCTATCACTTATATTTATGGGGAAAATCATGGGCTGGTACTCAAGCCGGAATAGAGTATTTTTTAAATCTATATATATATGTACTAAACTACTTCTGATGTAAGTTACTTAACAGTTCATTTAAGTTTGTTTTAGTGCATCTTAATGGAGCTGAAAATTAATAAATTAACCTTTACACAAAATAAAGGATTTGGATGTTATCACGATAAAGGAGTGCAGATGCCTCTAAAAGTATTGAGTAAAGTGACCCTATGTGTCATCGTTTAGATGTTACATTCTGTTGGGATTAGGACTATGTTTATATCTTCACTGTACAGTTTGAACCTATTCACATGCTTATAGCCACCTTGGGATATTCTCCTCTCCTGATCACCACAGGGTCATAGGTCAAGATTTGACATGCTGTAACTCCACGCCCTAAGATGTCTCTTTGAAAGATTGATCACATGAAAGGCCATGAATCTCTCTCTCTCTCTCTCTGAATAATTAGTGACACACTAGATTGTGTTTGACACCTCTCACACTTCGTCAAAAGGATTTGATTCTCTCTCTCTCTCTCTCTCTCTCTCTCTCTCTCTCTCTCTCTCTCTCTCTCTCTCTCTCTCTCTCTCTCTCTCTCTCTCCTCCTCCCCCCCCCCTCCCCCTCTCTCCCTCTCTCCCTCCCTTCAGAACTCGATCTTGCAGGCGGGGAAGGTCTCGTCCTGCATGGCCACGGTGCTGTTGGAGCCGAGCACCACCACGTCCAGCTCCTTCTGCCTCTCCACCGTCTGCTGGTACCAGGCCTGCATGGCTGCCGACTCGAACGTGGGGATCACCGTCACCTCGGGAGGGGGGACACAGGATGAGGAAGGGTGTGTTACTGTGTCCCAGAACCAGTGTTTTTCCGCACCAGAACGGATACCTCTCAAACAGCACACCACACATTTTGTTCACCTCTGAACTCGTATCACACTATTATCACTGAGAAGAATTGTTTGTCTTGTAGTGGCCTGGGCATTTCAAATACAACATGGTGAGGCTTTCTTTTTTACTAGAAATCCAACAATAGTGAATATTAAACGCTGTGGTTTGTGGTTAGGGTTAGGGCGAAACCAGTTCATGGAGGCGTACTGTACTGGGAGGACTATGACGCTAGACGGTTGTCAGGGAAACGGTGCCAGTACTCCCAGCAGCCAATGAGCATCCAACTGTTGGATTACGAAAGTCATAATAAAGCATTCCCTGTGTGTGAAGCAGCTTTAGTTTGTCTTTTTATGAACCTTGAAGCTGTTCTTTACAATTGATCACACTGCTAACAAGTCACAGCTACTTTCAACACACTTCGATAGTTACACTTTCTGGTTCGGGAATAACTCAAATCTGAATTTCTTTAAAGGTCCCGTTTGATTGGGTTGGATGCGCCTCTTACCTGCGCGGCCTCACTCCAGGTCGCCTTGCCGTCCAACAGCGCGTCCAGTGTCTGCCTCATCAGCTCCTCCCTCTCCGGCCCGTCCCCGCTGATGATGTAACAGGAGGAGCGCACGCGTCTGAAGAAGTCCACGTCGACCGTGGCGGAGGAGGCTCCGGAGGGGAGGTAGGCCAGGTCCACGTGCACACTGAGCGGCCCCTCACAGCCGGGCTGCCCTGGTTCTGTCGGGGGGAAAGAAGGTTCCACGCGCAGACATGTGGCTGTGACTACTGCAGAGGCATCAACCTGTGAACGTTGACCTTAAGCTTGTGATAAATAAGTAAAGAGTAAAAGGAGTGAAGGCTTCGTTATGGTTCCACGTTGACGCGACCCAATGACCACTCAGTCGTGAACCTGTTTTGGTTCTGCGTCGGGTTTACGTTAGCGGACCAATCACAGCCCTTGCCGCCTCGACGTAAGGTTACACTTTTTGGGAGGCGCACGTCAGGCCCTTGCGGTGGACGCAAGGAGGGTCCGCAAGGACTTAATAGATCCGTAAACTGTTTGTGTCGACATGGAACCATAACTAAGCCTTAACAATAAATGAGTGACTAGGTAAGAGATTTAAGCACATCCTGGTTTAAGAGGAAACCAAGCTGGACCGAGTCCCCGGGACACCTGGGCGCTCGCCGGGACCCAAACCAGGAGGAGAGGGAAAAGGACGGCTGGACGATTGAAGGATGACATCTTACCAGGGCTGGCTGAAGCTTTGGCCGGTGCGGTCTTAGTTCCAGAGGTACGCGTGGATCCTCTCATCAGCCCACTGCCGAGACCCCCCGCCCCCCTGCTCTTCCCTCCCTGGGCTGACCCTCCTGTCAGTCCGGCCCGGTGGGAGGCCTCCGATACCTGGGGAGGAAGGGGATACACACGTGTTGTGGACCACTGAAGTGTCTTCCCTTGCTTCCGCAGTACTGAAAATGTCTACGTTTTCTTTTCAGTTTTTCGGATGGCGGCTTGTTCATCTTTACAGTAAAGTGACGCTTTGTGCCACAGGTAACACGCCACACCCTTTCATTCACATGGGATTTATCTCTACGGACAAAGCAGTAAGAAAGGGGTGGAGGTGTAATCACAAAGAGCTGAGTCTCAGTACACGTTTTTCAACATAGTTTAGCATCGCAAATCTTCTTGGTGCAAACAAAATGAGCACCAATAAAGTATTTTTGACAGTAAAATTCGCTCACCCCTGTGTATTTTTTCCCTCTTGTTCCGGCAGCTTTGGACCCCCTGCCGTGTACCTCGGGGTCCGACTGAGGAACCGGCATGCAGGAGTCTGGCTGAGGGGGCGGCGGGGGTCCGTCCCTCAAAGGCGCCGGCGGGGGGTCAGGGGGGAGGCTCTGGTGGGGGTGGGGATCGTGGAGGGAGCTGGTGGGCTCGCTGCACGACTCGTCCTCGTCTGAATCCAGACCCCCGTCCGCCGTGGTCGAGGGACAGTCTTCGGTGCAGTGGGGGGCGTTTGATTCGCTGAGCGACATGTCCCGCTGGCTGTTGTTGTTGCCATGGTGCTGGGGGCCCACCACGGCGTTCCCCTCATGCCGGTCACCGGCTGCCGATGCCGGATCCGTCGGTTTGAAGTGTTTGAACTCGCACGGCGAAACCAGACACAGGTCCACATCATGAGCCTCCGACTCAAAATGGAGGTTGCCAGGACCTGGGGGCCTTCCCATCTCCAAACCCTGGCCCAGAGACCGGGGTGGCTTCTTCAGTGGTAAAGACATTCCCACCCTAAAATCGCCGTCCACGCAGTGGCTGCCGTTGGACACGGAGTGGTGAAGACTGTCGTCCCCGTCTCGCTGGCTGACCGCGATGGAGCCCTTCTCATAGGACATGGACAGGGACTCGTCCACCTCGGTCGACTGCGGGGAGATGGCCTCGGCCGGCATGGAGTGCGTGGTGGTGGTGGTGGTGACGGAGGTCGACGGATCGGGGGCCCCCGATTCTTTGAAGGTTCCCAGCGAGAGAGAGGTCAAGTTCTTCTCCCTCGGGTTGAACGTGGCTTGGCCCTCACCCTGCTGACCGTCGACGGCGGCGGAGACCGGCGGCGCCGTCGGCTGAAGGGCGTCCGTCGGGTCGTCCGAGCGACCCATCTGGGCCTGGAGTCGGCTCAGCTTGTCCCTGTTGCACCACACGTCGTCGGGGGACAGACAGTAGGGAGTGTGGCCCGCACTGTTGGGCCGGGACTCCGAGGAGGTCTGCCCCACCGTGGCCTCGTCCGGGCTGGCCGTCGCCGGGTTGTCCACGGAGGACCTGGAGGGAGGGCTGCTCTTCAGGGCCCCGTCCAGCAGGGTGTACTCCGTCGGGGTCAGGTCTGTCTGGTCGCTCTGTGAGCACATGTTTAAAGGGGCGGGGAAGCCTTCGACTCTGATAGCCTTGGCCGGCTTCTCGGTCGTAGCCTCAGCGGGGTCCGTCCCCGTCAGGGGGGCTACAGCTTGGTCTTGATCCAGAACCAGCACCTTGGCCTCACTATCACCACTTTGACCTCCTATTATCTCAGAGTCATGTCCTACTTCACTGACGGTCACCTCTCGCACACTTTCCCCCCGAAGCCTGAGAATGTCCTCTGTGATGTCTTCAGGGGTGGACCTTCTGGATCCAGAGTGGTTCTGGTCTGAGGGGTTGTCCCTCTGGGTCTCCTCAGCAGGGCCCTCTGCGTTGAGGTCTCGGGACAATTCCCCCGTGTTGGAAGAAGCTGACTCGGCCTTCCGGAGTTCATTATTCACACTGGCTTTCTTGGCCACTAAATTGGAACCTGTCTTTATCTCTTTTCCGGACGGTTTGTTTGGCTTCTTCCCGACCGTTTTAGTGTCTTTTTTCGCTTCCTTTTGGGGTTTTGTTTTATTCTCGTTCTTTGGCTTGGAGGGTGGGACCTCCTTCTTTACTTGTTCCCTTCTCTTAGGACCGCTGTCCTCTTTCTTCCCCGCCTCTTTTTTAACATCCCTGCCCCCTCCTTTCTTCACCACATTCTTCTCGGTGGGTGCTGATTTCGGCTTGATGTTTCCGTTTCTGACTTTATTTTTTTCCGGCCCCTTCTTCTTCTCCTCCTCCTTCACGGCACTACCGTTCGTCACTTTCACTTTCTCTTTAGCCAGGCCTTCCTTCGTCTCCTCCTTACCCACCCTAGGCACCACCTCCTTTACGCTGTCCTGGCTGGCCGTCCTCTTGGCCTGGGTGTGTTCCTTCTGCACCTCCAGGTCCCCGGTGGTCACGGTGGGCTTCTGGAGGAAGGCCAGGCCCCTGAGCTTCTCCAGCCCTTCCAGGAGCTTCCCTTGTGGGGTGGCGCCAGGGAAGAGCACCCTGACCACCTTCTCCTGGGGACAGGCCGGGTGCCACACCAGTAGGGCGCACACAGAGGTGAGGGCAGGGATGGGGAGAGCTCGGGTCTGGGAGGAAGGGTTGGTTCGGTCGGGCAAGCTCTGCATGAGCGCCTGGTACTCCTGGCTGGCTTTTCCCGGGTGGAGGATGTAGAGCTCCAGCTGGCCCACGCCCATCTTCTGGAACAGAGTCATGGGCTCGATGGGGACCCCTGCTGGTCGGAACATCGGCTGCGGAACTATTTCTAGTTTCTTGAGCAACCTTATGGTCAAAGTCGCCTGATCTGCACTTTTCAGCACACTGTCTACACCTAGTGGGGAAACAATACAAGCTTTTTGTTGTTGTTCTTGTTATTACTTATTATTATTATTGAGTGACATTTTTACCATTGATTTCTTCTAACAGTGCAATTAAAATCAGTAAATTAAAAAGACACTATACTACTATTTATATACTGTCGATTATTGAATACTATGAATTACATTTGCGGAACAATTGATCACTTCTTGGCTGACATTTTTGGTCTGTTGGTGCGCTTGAATTATGGATGGCCGTATGTTTGACATCAGTCAGTTGACGACGACGATGAAGACGATGAAGACTTACATGGCTGCTGGTCCGTGTGAAGGCTGCATGGGGCGTTGAAGAACACCACGCCCAGCTCTGGGGAGATCAGCCTCTTCGTCAGGTCATCTACCAACACAGAGCCCAGGGGGACCATGTGAACGCAGGGGAGGGTTCAAGGAATCCACATCTTCATCATCATCATCACCACCTCCATCCCCAGCACATACACCACCAGCTCCATCAACCCCACCTCCATCAACACCACTACCACCATCCCCAAAACCACCAACACCACCACCACAGCCACCACCTCTATGACCGTTAACACCACCACCACCATCACCACTATCATCACCACCACCACCACCACCACAACCCGCATCACCACCACCATCACCTCCATCACCATCACCATCATCACCACCACAACCACCACCAACACCACCAGTGTCCCCACCACCTCCACCACCACCAGTGTCCCCACCACCACCCTCACCTTTGCCGTCCGGCCCGCCCAGCTCCATCTCCGCCACCTTCCTCTCCAGGAAGGTGTTGACCCCGGCCAGGCTGCAGGCGCTGATGTGGCTGAGCAGCAGGGCGTCCACGCGGTCCAGGTGTCTCACCAGCTTCCAGAAGCAGGCCCGGGCGTCCGAGCCCCCGTCCAGCAGCATGGTGAAGCCGTTGACCGCGAAGAAGGCGCAGTCGCCGCGGCCGGCCGGGAACACGTAGCAGCAGGGCCGCGACAGCTTCAGGAAGCCCACCGTGCCGGGAGGGGGCAGCACCTCGAAGGGGGACGAGGGGTGCAGGGAGCCCGACACCAGGGACGTGAACTCCCCCAGGGCCTCCATCGCGGGCAGCACCTCCGGGGGGTTGATAAGGAGGATGGGGTGGCCCGGCGGCTGGCTGCCCGAGAAGGTGTCCCTCCAAGAGCCCACGTTGGGACAGCTGAGGGTCAGGGAGTACCTGGAGGAACGCCTCCGAAAGGAAGGGCTTCCTTTGTCGGTGAGCTGGGGTGGGAATTACACACATGCACAGAGGCACGCATCGGTACGCATCCACGCACGCACACACGTGCGTGGATGCGGACACAGGTGCACATGCATACACACACCCACACATAGACACACGCTCACACATAGACACGCGCTCACACACACACCACCCACATGCACACACAGGCAGACACACACACAGGCACACGTAGGCGCATGTGCAAACACGCACAGGCGCATACACACACACACACACACACAGGCGCACACACACACACACACACACAGGGCTTAGGAAGAGTCTTTGTTGTGCCACATTTCTTCAAATGACCTCCAGTTCTTCACATTCTAAAAAAATTGAAACATTCTAAAGCAGAGAAAAGCGTCCTTGCACGTTTACTAGTACATCAGTACAGAGTTTACTAGTGCATCAGTACAGTGTGTACAGTACAGAGTGTTCTGTACTGAGCATAGGATGGAGTTGGAAATCCAGTTTAAATGTGTCCATGTGTCACAAAAAACATGTTATGAGCACCATGCCATTGCATTGGTGGAGTCATAGGGCTACATTCATAACCTGAGATGCTTTACATGTGTTCAATGTTCGGTTTTCTATAGACCTCGACCCCCAAGCAGCCATATTGGATTGGGAAACCTTCTAGAATCTTTGGAAACCATGACATTTATTTTGCGTCCCGTTTCCCCACTCAGATGGCATCGCGAACGCATTTAGATTGAGGTGTCCTGTTTCCCCAAAAGACTCCCAAACAGTTTAACCAAACTATAACCAACGTGTGTGTGTGTGTGTGTGTGTGGTAGGATGAGACGCTGACCTGCTCTGTGAGGATGCTCCTCAGATGCTGGGAGGAGAAGAGGCCCCTGTGTAACAGCAGATCCCCACTCTCCTCTACACTCTGCCCGGCCACCACCAGCAGCTTGTGGGCAGAATCACTGTCTAGCAGGCTGCATACCTGAGAGAGAGAGAGAGAGAGAGAGAGAGAGAGAGAGAGAGAGAGAGAGAGAGAGATGCTTCATAACATAATATGATTTCCAAACTGAATTCTGTATTCATGTGACATCTGTGCAGAGAGAGAGAGAGAAATGCTTCACAACATAATATGATTTCCAAACTGAATTCTGTATTCATGTGACATGAGCCTTGCGGTCACTTAGCCAATTAGAGACTCACTATTTTAGACCCGTCTCTGTTACTCCCCAACCCCTTTAGGTGATGTCAGGGTTAGAACAGGGGAAGGCTGCAGTGACAGCGGCACCTTAGTGACGATTATCATCACACTGTACTGTCCTTTTAATGGGGGCTCAAAGCGATCCTACCCCCCTCACCTCTGAGTGCACCTGCTCCTGGGCGGGGCTGATCAGCACCTGGGTGTCCAACACACTGGTGCTGTGGCGCAGACACCTGTGACCTGCAGAGAGAGAGAGAGGGGAGGGAGAGAGAGAGAGAGAGAGAGAGAGAGAGAGAGAGAGAGAGAATAGTTGAAGAACACTGGCAGGCATCTTTGAGCAAGAGGCTCCAACCCCCACCTGCTCTTTTAATGTATCAGAATTCACTCATTAGTCTCACGAAAGTGGCTGGATAGTTCTAGTAGGATTAAATAGTTGAAACCAGAAGAGAACCAGTAGCTGTGTTGGAACGCGGCCTCTCTGAGGAGGAGGCATGGAGGACGAGGAGTTACTGAGCAGCTGTGTTGGAACGCAGCCCCTCTGAGGAGGAGGCATGGAGGAGGAGGAGTGACTGAGCAGGTGTGTTGGAACGCGGCCCCTCTGAGGAGGAGGCATGGAGGACGAGGAGTGACTGAGCAGCTGTGTTGGCACGCGGCCCCTCTGAGGAGGAGGAGGAGGAGTGACTGAGCAGCTGTGTTGGCACGCGGCCCCTCTGAGGAGGAGGAGGAGGAGTGACTGAGCAGCTGTGTTGGAATGCGTCCTCTCTGATGAGGAGGAGCGTAGGAGGAGGACTGACTGCTCTGAGCCAGTGAGCCCCAGCTGTCCGTCCCGACCGGGACAGGATTAGCGTCTCGGCAGGTCGTTCCTCAGTGCCGCTGGGCAGCAGTCAGCCAAACGCCTTCCTGCCTTTCCTTTTCTGACACGACGGAAAAACCCAAACAGGAAAGCCCATAAAAGGAAGTGAGGGCAAAGTGACTCCCCAGTGTTTGGTCACTGTCTGGATGAAGCGGACGGTAGCAGAGATGGGATTCTTCCCCCTTCACCTTTCATTAAATATGTTGACTCTTTTTGGATCAAAGTGTACACCCGAACAACTGAACAGCTTATAGCGTACGTTGGCCTCTAAACATAGACCGACCTCTCTCTTCAAATCCAATATGTCACTTCATTATAATTTGCTGTATATAAACCAGCTGCTGGTTATAATGTTGTGGTATCATATTGTGCCTTCACATTTATTTGTACATGCTGTGACACACACACACACACACACACACACACATACACACACACACACACACACACACACTGAAAGAAAGTATTGTCTATTGTTACTGTGTGTGAGAGAGGGGCCGCCCATTTTTAACAATCCTCTAAATACCCACCTCCTTTCCTTCCTTCCTTCCTTCCTTCCTTCCTCCCTAGACGATGGAGAACATGCCGCGCAGGTTACCATGGGGATGGGCTTCTTCTGCATCCAATCTTTGGTTTCTGTTTGTGTCCGACCCAGCCTGCCCTACACCACCCGCACCACCAGCACCACCACATACCCTACACCACCAGTCCCACCACCTGCCTGCCTGCCCCCCCCAGCGCCACCCCCCTGGCCCCCAGCACCACCTGCCTGCCCCCCCAGCCCCACCCCCCTGGCCCCCAGCACCACCTCCTGGTCCCTGGCCCCCAGCACCACCTCCCTGGCTCTCAGCACCACCTCCCTGCCCCCCCAGCCCCACCCCCCTGGCCCCCCAGCACCACGTACCTGGGCCCTTCAGGGACACGATGTGGTGCGTGAGGAACTCCTGGAGGTAGAGGCTCAGGTTACACGACCTCAGGTTCACGTCCCACGACCGGACTCCTGGGAGCAGAGAGCAGGCAAAGTTCACCTGGGTGTGAATCTCAGGTGAGTGTGACCTCTCTGCATTTTAGAGGAGAGGTCACACTCACACACACACACACACACACACACACACACACACACACACACACACACACGTGTCTCACACACACACACACACACACACACACACACACACACACACACATACACACACACACACACACACACACACACACACACACACACACACACACAAACCCTTGTTACTATTATCTTATACTATATATATATATATATATAATTTTTATTTTTTTGCATTCTTAAGGAGAGCTTGGGACACAAAAATGTCATTGCCAGCTATGACTGCTTGCCTGTTATGTTGTGCATTTCACAAATAAAATAACTTGAACTTGAACTTGAATGTATGTGCAAACGCACGCACACACACAAACACATATGTATGCACACACACACACACACACACCCACACACACACACACACACACACACACACACACACACAGAAACATTAAATATGAAAACACACACACAATCACCTATGTATGCACAGACAGAGACGAACACTTGTGCATGCGCACATACATACACAAACACACAGCTCATATGAAGCCCCTTTCAGTGAGGTTGAGAAATGCGCACTCTGAGTGTAAATATGCAGTGTGCATTTTCATTGTGTACATTTTCCAACACAGGCTCAAATAAACAGATGTGTTTTCAAGGGACATTTGTTGATGGCATGCAGTGGGAATTGTGCTGACTGCTCATATTCGCTGAAATATTCCACACAGCAAAACCACGTACCTGAATATGATAAGAATAATAACAAAAATTATCTGAGAGGCAAAAACTACACGACGTCGAGGCTATAGGCTGGTGTTCGTCACCATAGTCTTCCCGGAGGAGCGGCTGATGTTGCCGTTACTGGAGCATCGCTTGTTGACGCAGCCTTGTCTCTGGGTGGATTGCTGCATAAACATCGGCGTGAAGTCAGTTTACCATCTCTCCCCGTCGTGTATGTGAACGGAGTGGGTAGACGATTCACTGATCCCAGATCGGTATTCTAGCAACGCCATCATTCTGCGAATAACCTCCTCACTAGGTGTTCGACTCCCGAGCCTTACCTCGTTCAATCTCTCTGTGGATGAGTCCGGCTTGGTCCGGGTGACTAATCGGCCCGGTGATGATCAGCAGAGAGTATTTGTGTGCGCAGAAAGGCTCCTCCGGTACAGCCCTCTCCGGCAGCCGGCTAGACGCCATATTGGAAAGTGGTGCTGAGTTATGATGTCATTGAGGAGCACAGTGTGGTGTTGTTATAGTTATAGTTATGATTATGAGGCGTTGGCGCACCTCAGGGATAGTTGGCCAGTTGTGGTTCTTGTTTAGACCGTTCAGTTTTACCCCTAGTGTTATAAGTGGCATCACTGAGCCTATATGTAATAATGGTCTATTGGTTGATTATTTTGTTAAATGTTTTCAAATGTAACGTCCACGTTATTTGAATACATTAATGGTCAATGTGACAGATGTGCCATATTAACTATGATTTTAAAAAAATGGTCCTATCTCGGCATTCAAACAATTATTCCCAGGCACAAGTTTAGAAAAAAAAGGATCATAACGTTTATTAATCACGTTATTACACACTGCGCACTTTTTTTTTTTATTATCCTCCAAAATAAACACCAACACATGTAGCACTTAAAGGCAAACTATTTCATAGAAATTCGTAGTTTTTCAGACGATTCCGAGTGTTTTTTTTAATTTCATTTATTTTACAAACACTTGAGCACGTAGAAGTTGCAGGCGGTCCCCCGCGGGCACCCGCACATCGTGCCAATGCGAGCACCTTTACGCACGGCGCATGGCTCCCCGGCGGCACACTGGAACAAAGTAAAAGAAATACGACATGAAGTAGCCTATATATTAATGATCATTGATTGCTTTTAAGTAGTTCTGATGATCGCATTTAGGAACTTTTCAGAAGCCATGCCATAAATCAGTGAGCCCTTGGGCACACAGAACAAATTAATGCTCTCCACAAGTAGCTCTCCGCTTTTCTGCCAACTGGGGATTTTTATTGATATGACCCTAAACACAGATTATAATAAACGTGTGGTCGAGTAGTGGCAAAAATCGGGAAGAACATGACTCCCACCAAAAATCATCCCATCGCCCTATTTATCGTTTAGTTTATGCTTAGTTAAAGCTGCCTGTGAACATTGACCTTAGTTAGAGATTGTGAGATTATTTGTGCTCCAAGCAAAAACTAAATTCTATAATGAGAGCTAAACCATGTTTTCTATTTAAATGCTCTCTGGACTTAAAATGCACTGAACGAAATGTTGGAGAAAAAATATACGGGACAATTTCTCATCGAATGACAACATATTACCATAATAACCTAATCTATTACTATACATATTACTGTATGTAATATCATCATATTGTAATAGGCCTACTTAATCTTACCGAAGGGAGCCAGCCCAGCTTCTTCTCTGAAGGCATCTCTTTGTTGCGGAGTTTCTGCAGAA
>NC_140287.1:14832984-14845484 GCF_964030765.1 Micromesistius poutassou | reverse complement strand
TGGTGGTCAGGAGGAAACCTGCCGCAGCGCCCCCTGCTGGCTGCGTCTCCAAACCAGGTGTGACATGATGGAACGCATGGAGCACTTTAGTAGTACTGCTGTAGCAATCCACATAAATGACAAGGAACACACAAAACAAATTATATATAAATGCAAAAACTACTATCAGTATGAGTGGGTAAAAAGTAAATGTGTATGACTGATTTCTAGTCATTATCCCTGTGTATGACTGATTTCTAGTCATTATCCCCCTGTTTATGAATGGTTCTAGTCATTATCCCCTTCTGTATGACTGGTTTTAGTCATTATCCCCCTGTGTATGACTGATTCTCATCATTATCCTCCTGTGTATGGCTCGTTCTAGGCATTGCCCCTGTGTATGACTGATTCTTGACCTTGTGTTTCCAGACCCTAAAGGGACACCATCGGCCAACAGTGTCCCTGTGAACACTGTCCCCCTGGCCGTCCACAGTTCCTCCCTCAGCCTGTTGGGGGCGTACTCGGACAGCAGTGAAAGCGAATGACGCGATAGAAAACATATTGAGACCAGCAGAGTTTTCAGGCACTGAACTGTTTTTATGGATTACGGGATTCTGTTCTGCTTCTTTTATCTGAAACCAAACCACCATTTGTTAACTCACTGTTATGTTACATGGAAAGGTCTTTGAATTGAACTCCAGATATTTTGGTAATAAAATGTAACTCTTGTCCGTAGGCTACTTGTTTTGTTAAAACTCTTTGCTCATTATGTCACTATGTTAAAGTATATAATTAAATTCCTCACATCTTGTAAGCCTTCTGACATAATTGTAAATCTAAAATAGAATAATTCTTTATTGCGTGTGTGCGTGCGTGTGTGTGTCAATAAAGCAGCAGGTGTGTGTCTATAACAGAATGATGAATCAAGTGCTGTAAATACGTGACGCTGTCGGTTGAAAGTAGCTCAATATACAGATTTGCCTAAAATCCTCCATCGTTAGAATAAAATATATATATAATATTGGCTCAATTATTTATGTATTATTGGCCCCTTTAACAGTGTCTAGACCAGTCTGCAGGCTGTCTGTAGCCTCGTTCGCAGGCGTTCTCCTGGCACAACGGAACGCTTGGAACGAGAAGCTCCAAATAGGCGTTATTAGCGGGAGAGAGGGCGGGACATTCAGTGTTAACTGGCGTACACAGATCATTGAAAGTAAGTGACCGGAAACTACGTTGCGGTAGACCGGGATAACACTACTATTCAGGATCGCCTCTCCTACTCTGCCTGTAAATAATGAGACTAGCCGCCTAGCTTAGCCAGCATCTGCTCGCTAGGCTGCAAGGCTGTGCGTATTTTTTCACAGTTAATTTTTTTTTTTTTACTTTATAAACCACGACACTTGATGCGGATCACACAGACATTACTGGAAGGTGGAACTCTCAAGGCGAGGGTAAGCAGCCCTCCAACGAAAGCACTTAGCATTAGCGTCCCTGCTAACACGCTTGTATAGTTCACCAGCGAGCTTCTGAACAAAGCTGTATACATTTATTGTCTGACTTGTTTATTTGAAGGCAAACCATTGAACCACACATCGGAGTCATAATTTGAGCCACAATTATTTTAAGTTCGTTGTTTCTTAACGTTTGCCTGCATAAGTGCAACTAAATAAGCTATTTTTTAATTTTAAACTAGGGTGTCACAGCAGAAGCCCCAACAGTAACGTGACAGTTATACGATTGAATAATAAAATACTATGTGCATCTGAAGTTCATTTTAGATTCAAGTTGTGTGTGTGTGTGTGTGTGTGTGTGTGTGTGTGTGTGTGTGTGTGTGTGTGTGTGTGTGTGTGTGTGTGTGTGTGTGTGTGTGTGTGTGTGTGTGTGTGTGTGTGTGTGTGTGTGTGTGTGTGCACGTTTTTGCTTCTATAGCACCTTAATTACCCTATGGAGATAAAAGTGGCGACATGCATCTAACCTAACCTTTTAGGTGACACGTTTTGTCTCCAACCTCTCAGATCCATGGCAAAGTGGCTTAAAGACTATCTAAACTTAGGCAGTAGGCGTGACCCACCACAGCCCCCAAGGCCCGACTACACAGAGAGTGAGATCCTGAGGGCCTACAGAGCTCAGAAAGAGCTGGACTTTGAAGACCCCTACCAGCCCTCTGATAAGCAGCTCCAGAATGGCGGCTACAAAGCCTGTAGTACAACCTTGAGCCTCCCATCTTTCCCCGCATTTGGATCTGTGCTACCGAATGGAGTGGAGGTAAGAAAGTTGGCCCAGTGTTTTCCCCTTGTCCTGTGTTTCTTTAAAGTGTTGTCACTACTACTCATACTGGGCTAATACTGTGCCAAGAAGAGCCATAGTATCACATGTAGGAATCACAACGTTGCTTTTTCGTGTGTATGCAGGTCAAAGTGGTTTCTCCCAAACACAGACTCATCAAAGTGGACTCTCAGGAGTTTGGGCGCTGTACTAACCCACTGAGCCCAGTCACCGTTCAGGAGGAACCGGTAGGTCTTTTTACTCTTACTAGTTTTGTCCCTTTTGCTCACCTGCTTATTTTGATCAACCTACCTGGTTAAGAAGGTGCATTTAGTTTTTTTCTCTTGCATTCTATTGCATTCTTCTCTCTCTCCGTCTCTCTCTCTCTCTCGCTCTCGCTCTCGCTCTCTCTGGCTGTTTCTGTCTATCTCTGTGGCTGGCTGGCTGGCTGTCTCTCTTTCTGTCTTGCTTGCTTTCTGGCTCTCGCCGGCTCTCTCTCTCTGTCTCTTGTCTCTCTCACATTTTTGTGTCTGTCTCTGTTTCTCTCTCTCTCTCTCTCTCTCTCTGGTCTCGCTCTCTGATCTCTCTCTCTTTCTGGTCTCCAGGTCGTTCCGTCTGCCCCAGCCGCAGGCGACCAGGACACGGACTACGCGGACCCCTTTGATGCCCGGCCGGACCCCCGGACAAGGACGGACTGGGAACCCAGCGCTGCTCCCGACAGCCGCAGCTACATGGAGCCCTTCCAGGCCCAAAGGATCATCTCAGGTTAAACAACACTGCCTCAATTATACTCCTTAACTGTACTTTACTAACCACCAGGTTAAACAACACTGCTTCAATTATTCTCCTTAACTGTACTTTACTAACCACCAGGTTAAATAACACTAAATGTACTTTACTAAACACCAGGTTGAATAACACTACTTTAATTATTCTCACTAACTGTACTTTTCTAAACACCAGGTTGAATGACACTACTTTAATTATTCTCATTAACTGTACTTTACTAACCACCAGGTTAAATAACACTACTTTAATTATTCTCACTAACTGTACTTTACTAACGGCCAGATTAAAATAACTGCAGGCCTGCCTTTATTATTCTTGGTACATAAATAGTAAATGGTCCTCATTTATATAGCACTTTTATCCAAAGCGCTTCACAGTGTTGACTGACATTCACCCATTCATGCACACATTCACACACCGACGGCGGAGTCAACCACGCAGGGCGACAGCCAGCTCGTAAGGAGCAATTAGGGTGAGGTGTCTTGCTCAGGGACACCACGACAATCAGCTAGGAGGAGCCGGGGATCGAACCAGCAACCTTGCAGTTACCAGCCAACTCACTGTACCTCCTGAGCTAATGCCGCCCTATAGTTTAGTTTACCTCTGTAACAGAGGTTTTATTATGTAAAGTCTCTTTTCACGCTTCATAAATACAAGCCATTATTTCTCATCCGAACGAGTGACATTGGTCTCTGTTCTCCTGCAGAGCTCCAACTCAGCACGATGAGCAGCGATGGGGACCAGCTGTACGATAACCCGTACGAGGAGAGGGAGCGGCCCTACCTCCAGCACCCCGCCGCCCCCCAGGGCCTGGCCCAAGCCCAGGCAGAGGGCAGGGAGAGCAGGCTGCCGCAGGACGACGAGAGGCCCGCCGATGAGTACGACCAGCCCTGGGAGTGGAAGAAGGACCACATCTCTAAGGCCCTGGCAGGTACGTGGATCCCCCCTGGGAGACCAGCAGGGAAAAGATATACAAAGGAGATACCGTGAATACCCATGTTGTCATTCTTATCCACTCTCATTTATCTTATTCAGTCTCATTCTTATTTGTATTTCCTCACCTGTGATGTGAACCCTTGTTTTGACCGCTGTAACCCCTGAAAGTCCCTGTAGGCTGCAAGCTATTCTGTTTTCTCTCTCTCTTTGTGTCTCTCTCTCTCTCTCAACCTTTGCAACCTACTTCTGCAGTTCAGTTCGAGGGTGCGGAGCGGGAGCGTTCCCGGGCGCACCCTGAGCAGGCCCGGCCCCCCAGGGTCAGCCCCACCTCTGCGGCGGGGGGGTCCGCCACGCTGCGCATGGTGGGGGACACCCCGCCCCTCCTGGGGGAGAGGGTGGACCCCGCTATGCCTCTGGAGAGACAAGTGTAAGGAGACCCGGTTCACCATCATGCATGCCAGCCTGTTTTAAACCGACTGTTTTAAATCATTCAGCAGACTCGCCTAAGGGCGGCTTACTGCATATTCAGATAACCACAGCAGTCGTCTGAGTTTAAAAGAAATGGAGTCAACATTGAACCTGATGTCACGTCCTCCGCTCCGTTTGAGGAGAACCTTATCTCTGCTGCCCACCCTGCTGTCTCCATCCCACTGACTTTACCCCCTCCCCCGCCGCAGGTGGTACCACGGCGCGCTGGGCCGCGGCGAGGCGGAGGGGCTGCTGACGCTGTGTAAGGAGAGCTCCTACCTGGTGAGGAAGAGCCAGAGCAGCCGCACAGACTTCTCCCTGTCCCTGAGGTAGGAGCGCTACCCGGCGGGCTAGCCGGGTGCAGAATACTAGCTGTGCTGTGTGCTAGCTGTGCTGTGTGCTAGCTGTGCTGTAAGCTGTGTGCTAGCTGTGCTGTGAGCCTAGTGCTGTAAGCTGTGCTGTGAGCCGCGTGCTGTGTGGTAGCAAACGGAATGTATGTCCAGGATTAAGACAGAACGTCGTCTCTTTTGATGTTGACCCAGGATAGGCTGTGAAGTTCAACATCGTCTTGAAGAATCGGCTTCTTTTTCATTATTTTCTCTCGTCTCTCGCCCCCCCCCCCCCCCCCCCCCCCCCCCCCCACTAGGAGCTGTAAAGGCTTCATGCACATGAAGTTCAGCCAGTCCCCAGACGGCCGCTACGTCCTGGGGGAGAACAGCCCCCCCTTCTCCACCGTGCCCGAGGTCATCCACCACTACACCACCCACAAGCTGCCCATCAGAGGAGCCGAACACATGTCCCTGCTGTACCCCGTCATAGTGCAGACCCTCTGACACACACACACACACGCACGCACACACACACACATATACACACATACACACCTGTTGCTCCTGAATATTGCTTGCTGAATACTGATCCCTGATCAGTTTCGGTCATCTTCAACCTCAATCGCTGTTCAGACTCTGATCGCTCCTCATCCTCTTCCCTGCTAACACGGGTATTTAAACTAGTTGGCTAGACTAGTGCCCTTCTAAATTAGTTGACGAGACTAGTGCCCTTCTAAATTAGTTGACGAGACTAGTGCCCTTCTAAACTAGTTGGCTAGACTAGTGCCCATCTAATCTCGTTGGCTAGACTAGTGCCCATCTAAACTAATTGGCTAGACTAATGCCCATCTAAACTAGTTGACGAGACTACTTTCTAAACCAGTTGGCTAGACTAGTGCCATTCTAAACTAGTTGGCTAGACTAGTGCCCTTCTAAACTAGTTGATGAGAAAGTATCCCTGCCATCCTTACTCTATTACCCTTGTTAATTGACCATCTTATCTTGTTAAACACTACTACCTATCCTCATTAATAAAACACCAGTACCAATTTCAACTAGTTAAAAACTAAACAGTAATGCCCATCTTAACTAGACTTTGGACTCACTTAAATCTTGACTTTAGTGCAAATATAGAAAACATCTTAACCAGTTAACTTGACTAGAGTACCCCTTCCCACCCTAACTTGTTAACTACCATCTTAACTAGTTAACCAGACCGCCCGCTCCTGCCTTGTATATGGTGTGCACTGGGGCTGCCGCAGTCTCTGCCTTTTTCAGTCTGTATTTTTATTTGAACAGGATATTTATTTCTCCCCGTCACGCTGTGGGGACTCGCGTCCGTTTGAAGCTGTTCCGAGGTCAGCAGGGGCTGTATGGTACTTTGAGTTTTTGCTGGAGTGGAAGATAGGGTAGCTAGACGTCTTCCCTGACAGCCAGTCCATGGATGGCCTTTTGGTTTCTTTGTTCTCCCGTTTCAGAGGGGCTCGTGAACGTGACCTGGAGTTGGTGTATTTTGTGAAATGCCAGGGCATGAGCCGGCGAAATGAGTTGGCTTAGCACAATGACAACACTAGTGTAGAGAATGACTGCAGTATTATTCTATTAAAAGCTTGTTGCTTCATGACTGTTGGTATTGGCTACTGAAGCTTTGCTAGTTTCTCTGCTGTTGGTTTTCAAACGATGTTTTCATTGACTGATAATAAATTGTTGTTTTTAACTATATGAACGTGTCTTTCTTTTTTGTGACGTGCTGGCCGTTTTAAATGCTGTGTAATTGAACACGTGGGAAATCAATAGGCGCGTTTTCTGATTGGCTGAGGCTGCTCCTCCCATTTTATTAAAGAATCATCGAATGGCGACAATTCTGAAAAATCGGAGTGGAATTTCTTTAGTTTTAATTTTTGATTAATTCGTTTCAACATTAACATATTTCAAGAAACGTTATTTTATTTTTAATGGTCAAAGTGAACGTGACGGCGCGGACACCTGATCCCAGGTAGAAACCTTACCTGTGAGGCCGACAGACCGCTAACTTCCGCGGCAGCAAGGTAAGCACTGTACTGTTAACTGCTAAATAAAGGTACGTTGTAAAGCTGATAGTCTATAGGCCTATCGTAGTTATTTAGTACATCTAATACATAGTTGGGGCATCAAAAATTTTATTTCGCAAAATAAGATGTAAATGTACCATCGGACTGCAACTCTAAAAGGCTGTTCCACATGTTCATGTAATAACTCCAAATACAACGGCAATGCATCGACCCAGCTACTGAGAAAGATATGCGGTGAAGATGAAGACCAGCTTTCAGTTGTTTTCCTTCCTAATCGTCAGCATGTTACAGGAAAGCATGGTTATGGATTGAGTAATTGTGGAGTTGCGCAGAAGTTTTACAGTACCCAAATATGGCCAATGATCCGCAGTAAGACACTGTACGTTTTCCACTATTTGAGAGTTTTTTGTTATGTCATTCCTTTTGAGTCCTTTGTGTTCCAGTCGCATCCCATAAAGGGAAATCATTATGGACTGCACAGCTGTATGAGTATAAAGAGGGATTCTTCAAAAAGTGACATGGCTTTGTTCACCATCAGCGGTGTCCATGGCAACCCGGATAGAACAATTGGCTGTTCACAAAGCCAGCCTACTCAGATCTCCCGACCGGTGGGTTTACACGAGTGTCTTTCCCATTGTTTCATTGGTCTGTTCTCTATGTCCATCAGTCAGCGATGTATCATGTGTTCTCAGGCGTTCTGTCTACTGGCTGGACAAGTTGGCACCAGTGAGGACTTCCACGACAACATTTAGTACGTCTCTGTCTCTGTCTGTCTGTCTGTCTCTGGCTGTCCTCCATCCCAGCTGCCTTGTTCACCTTGCCCTGTTGTCAGTGTTCTGACATACTTATTGTGTGTTCAACTATCCCTGTTGTCAGGGACTTGTTCTTATGAACGCTCTTATTGTCTGTGTTCACCGCTCCCTGTTGTCAGGGACTGGTTCTTATAAACGCTCTTATTGTCTCTTAGGGCTGACTGCTCGGGGGGCCCAGCTATGCAGAGGCAAACCGCTGTGGTCGGCTCCACACCCAAGCAGGTAAACCACAGGGTGGGGCCAGGGGCCAGGTCCCCTTAGGTCCAGGGGCCCGGGTTCCTATAGACCCAGGGGCCAGGTCCCCGTAGGCCCAGGTCCCCATAGGGTCGACAAGTCCCCATAGGGCCAGGGGCCTGTAGGGCCCGTAGGCCAAGGGACCAGACGCTTAACTTCTATGTTAGTTCTAAACCCTTAATCAAACCAAATGTTATGTTAACAGTAACCATAACCAAAGTACAAAAGACAATTTTTCAGTGGTGAAGAAATTATTATATTAAAAATGATAGTATTAAGTATATTGGAATACTGATGTTTTATATTTACCACACCTAGCTCCTTATTACTTCAATAAATTCATAATAGCCTTTATACAAAACATGTTATCTGACCATCCCTGAACACTACCAAAGAGCCAACGACTGGAGATCAAAGGATTCATAATTACACTGCTCATTTCTTAGAATACCCAAAAGTAAGAAGGATCAAACATGCTCCGAGTCAGCCCCGTTCCCATCAGCGCTGCGTTGTGTAACAGGATCCCTCTGTGTCTCCCCGGGACCCCCAGGAAACCATCTCTGTAATGTACCTCTCACCGCAAACACTGGCCTCACCAGCCTCCCTGGATACTGGTGGCTCTTTGGCCATTCTCCTTTATTTCATTTTATTTATTTAAGGTTTATTTGACTAGGGACAGATACAGAAACATAGATAAGCTTGAGACAGTCATCTGATGTTTGCGTCATAGTGTTTTTAGCAAAAGCTTATTAACGACACTTCAGTCCCCTAGTATCCCACATTCCTACATCCTGCGTTCATAACGGTGTGGCCTTCAGCGAGTCGGGCCTATCGCCATCGTCTGTATACTCTCCGGTGGGAAAGCAGATGGTCACACCTTGTCTCCCCCCCCCCCCCCCTCCCCCCAGGTCTCCCGTCTGGCGGGTGAGTGAAGGCGCCCTGAGGGCCTGCGCCTCCCAGCGTGTGTGTGCGCTGGCTCAGCCGCGCCCCCCTGCTGTGGGCTGGCTCCCCGACCGCCCGCCACCCCCCCCTGTGAGTGGTAGTTAGTGTGTATGCACCTGTGTTTGTGTGTCGAAACGTGTGTGTGTGTTTGTGTTGATAAATATAATATAATATGCTTGTTTGTGTGTATACATGCATATTATATATACACACAAACATACACACATCCATGTATAACCGTTAATTTATGTGTGTCGATATATCTGTATGCGTGTGTGTGTGTGTGTATATCTGTATGTATATATATACGGTGTGGAAGTGTATATATATACAGTATGTGTTTGTATATATCTGTGTGTGAGTGGGTGTGTATATATCTGTGTGTGTGTGTGTGTGTGTGTGTGTGTGTGTGTGTGTATATATACGTGTGTGTGTCTATATAAATGTGTGTGTGTGTCTGCAGCGTGCCCCAGCTCCACACCGCGGGGGAGCCACGTCTCGTATCCTCCAGCTGTCCCAGCCCAGGCTGAGGCCCCGGGCGGAGGCCCCGGGTGGGGGCCCCAGGCTGAGGCCCCGAGCGGAGGCCCCGGGTGGGGGCCCCAGGCTGAGGCCCCGGGCGGAGGCCCCGGGTGGGGGCCCCAGGCTGAGGCCCCGGGCGGAGGCGGGTCAGGAGTTCAGGACCCCACCCATCGCCCGCAAAACGCCCGCAGCCACGCCCCGCGTGGAGCACCTGGCTAGTAAGATGGCGGCACACTGGACCTGTAATAATAATGACGATAAAAATACTACATTTATATAATAAATACAATATAGAAGGTGACGGAGGCTGTGATCTGTTGACCAATGCCCGTTTTGGCCGATTAACCCGTTAGGCGCACGGCCATTCAGTGATCTGATGGTGTAGAACACAAACATGCCCTTGTGATATTGCCAACCCTGGATGCTAACTCTTGCCCTTTGTCTCCTTCTCTTTCCCTCTTCCCTTCTCTCTCTTTTTCTCCCACCTCCTTTCTTTCTCTTTCTCTCCCTCCTCTCTCTCCCTCTCTCTATCGTCCTCTCTCTCCCTCCATCTCTCCCTTCCTCTCTCTCTCTTTCTCCCTCTCCCCCCCTCTCTCTCTCTCCCTCCCCCCCCCCCCCCCCCGCCCCCTCCCAAGCCCCAAAGCGGACCCCCCCCGGGTACCTGTGTGGGCGTCCGTCCAGCTGGCCGGTGCCCGGGTCGGTGCGACGGGCTGTGCCCAGCCAGAGGGTCCGGGATCTGGCCAGCCCGAGGCGGAGAGAGGCTCTCTTCCAGGGCTACGACCCCTACGCCATCAGCGCCGACGCTCTGCTGGCTAAACCATCGCCACGGCTACAAGAGCTGGCTCTCCCCCTGCCCAGGAAGTGCAGGAGCGCACCTCAGCATCCTAACGACCTAATTGACCCCACCTGAGTACCGGGGGTGGGGTTATATAAGCAGGTTTTCAGTGTCCTCCACTGGGGCACACTTTCGGTTGATGCTGGCACACTACTGTTTTGCTCCTTCACTTGGGCACTTTGCTACTTTGCTTTATTCTCCCCTAGTCTCACATCTAACGTACAGACGTGTTCACCGCATCCACTCACACACCAACCATATCCTTGCATTTAAACATTATTATCCCTAGACATTCAGTTTCGCCTTGGTTTGTACCATTTCAAATAAATTATTTAAAATTGAATTCTGTCTGACTCCCTTTAATATGTGATGGTGTAGGAGTCCACTGTTACACTTGGTTTTCTCATTCATTTTCCGCTCCATGATTCATCACTTATTTTCATATTTGTCTGTTCCCCCAAAACTCGAAAATATACCGTTACTTTAATGAAATGGAATAAAACAACATGTCTTAGCTTTTTATTGATTGTGTAGTGAATGTTTGTATAAACACAATACCTTTAATGGTTGATGAGATTATACCACAGAAGTCTAGGGTTTTTTAATTTAGGGCAGGGAGATGCTCGTTATTTATTGTAGTATTTCCTACCATGTGTCTTATCATTTTTATAAACATGGTTACATCCGAAACTATACAGAGTACGACATTCAGTCCTCTCAAGGACTACGCCTCCTCTGACTACGGATCCTGCTCCAGCTCTGCCCTGCGACGACCACTACGCTCCTGCGCCACTAGGGGGAGCCAGAGAGCTCCAGTGCCGACCTGCGTCACAACTTCTCCCGTGTCCAGCAGAGGGCGCGGTAGAGCTGACCAGGAGCCTCCATGGTGATCCTGTCTCTCGCCAGAAGCCGTACCCGCCCGTCCGCCGGCAGCGTGCTGCTCTCCTACAGCTCTAACCCTCACCCTCTCACCCTCACCCCTAACCCTTTCCCCCTGACCCCTCCCGGCCAGGTGGGCTTCGACCTGTTGCACTCTCGTTTCTCTCAGGACGCGGCTGATGCCTGTTCTCCGTATATCATCTACGATTGAATATGTTTGTGGTTTCCGCCAGGAAACAGGCCTTTTTATATCAGTCCTCTGTGTGCACTTTATCCTACAGTAGTATTATTTTAATGCAGTATTTGTGTTATGTGTGTGACGTTGCTGTATTTTGAGCTTTGTTTTGTTCAAGCTTGCTTGGGAACTTCATCAGTAAAGTGCTTACATAATTACTTTGGTATTAACAATTTTAATAATATTGTTGTTTTTATTGATTTTTGTTATTATGGTGGGACGCAGCTGTCAATACAGTTATCTAAACGGCTGCATGCAGTGTCTTCGACTAGCGAGCGAGAGCCTTTAATTGGGTATTTTGAATAATTCAAAGCAGCTTTATTATTGTCTTTGAATCAGCAATCGAACAGCACAGCCCTAAGCCAAAAATGTTGACTCCTTTTCATCGTCAATATAAAGTATACTTTATGTACATTATGCATTAAAATCAACTGTTACCGACCCAACTCTTGTCTTTCGACTGTTACTCACTTACAATACAATCTTATACACACAAATCACGACAAAGGAGGGGGGGACGATCTTCTTTCAAGCTTTGGCTTGAGTTACAACTGTGTGTGTGTGTGTGTGTGTGTGTGTGTGTGTGTGTGTGTGTGTGTGTGTGTGTGTGTGTGTGTGTGTGTGTGCATTCCCTACCAGACAATCTCTTTCTGGTTTCATAACACGTTTGCCCCTCATTGTTTGCACCAACTGTGCGCGCGCGCGCGTGTGAGTGAGTGAGTGAGTGAGTGAGTGAGTGAGTGAGTGAGTGAGTGAGTGAGTGAGTGAGTGAGTGAGTGAGTGAGTGAGTGAGTGAGTGAGTGAGTGTGTGTGTGTGTGTGTGTGTGTGTGTGTGTGTGTGTGTGTGTGTGTGTGTGTGTGTGAGAGAGAGGGGGAATTCTGAGAGCGCACGTTGTCACGCGCGCGCACGAGCAGCCTAAAAACTTGTGGAAAAACTACGGCGGGCACGAGTCTCTCCTTCCTGTACTCCAGCCGTCAGCGGGGGCGCGCCGCATACACCTTCTCAGCGGGGGCGCGCCGCGTGCAGCTGAGCTCGCACACCTTCAGCAGCGCAGGTAGAGGAGCGGGGCCGGAAGAACGGGCAGATCTGGTTGCTTGTTTCTTAACGTGTTGTTTCTTTTCGTTACGTGTTTTACTTCAGGGAGACAAACACCCCCCCACACACACACACACACACATACACACACGTGTACAGTGACCGGTCACAACTCTGATGTGAGCACCGTG
>NC_140287.1:14707984-14827984 GCF_964030765.1 Micromesistius poutassou | reverse complement strand
TGTGTGTGTGTGTGTGTGTGTGTTGTGTTAGGCCCGAGGGGCTTATCTCCACGTTATCCCTGCAGAACAAATACCCACTCCATCACCTCCACCCAGGGGTGGGAACAACCAGGTGGTGCGCTGGAAGGTGGAGCAGGAGGGCAACAACATCCAGTAATGGAACACACACACACACACACACACACACACACACACACACACACACACACACACACACACACACACACACACACACACACACACACACACACACACACACACACACACACACACCACCCATTTCTCAAATGAGCATGCCATGCTTGACGTGAGGCTCTTGAAAACAGGAAGGCGATGGAGTAAAGGTCCTGAGGCCAGAGGATCAGGAGGCAGCTTCACTCCTGGTGTCCTATCAGGAGGCAGCTTCACTCTCCTTGTGTCCTATCAGGAGGCAGCTTCACTCTCCTGGTGTCCTATCAGGAGGCAGCTTCACTCTCCTGGTGTCCTATCAGGAGGCAGCTTTATGTCCTCCTTGTGTCCTATCAGGAGGCAGCTTCACTCTCCTGGTGTCCTATCAGGAGGCAGCTTTATGTCCTCCTGGTGTCCTATCAGGAGGCAGCTTCACTCTCCTGGTGTCCTATCAGGAGGCAGCTTTATGTCCTCCTTGTGTCCTATCAGGAGGCAGCTTCACTCTCCTGGTGTCCTATCAGGAGGCAGCTTTATGTCCTCCTTGTGTCCTATCAGGAGGCAGCTTTATGTCCTCCTGGTGTCCTATCAGGAGGCAGCTTTATGTCCTCCTTGTGTCCTATCAGGAGGCAGCTTCACTCTCCTGGTGTCCTATCAGGAGGCAGCTTCACTCTCCTGGTGTCCTATCAGGAGGCAGCTTCACTCTCCTGGTGTCCTATCAGGAGGCAGCTTTATGTCCTCCTTGTGTCCTATCAGGAGGCAGCTTCACTCTCCTGGTGTCCTATCAGGAGGCAGCTTTATGTCCTCCTGGTGTCCTATCAGGAGGCAGCTTTATGTCCTCCTTGTGTCCTATCAGGAGGCAGCTTCACTCTCCTGGTGTCCTATCAGGAGGCAGCTTCACTCTCCTGGTGTCCTATCAGGAGGCAGCTTCACTCTCCTGGTGTCCTATCAGGAGGCAGCTTCACTCTCCTGGTGTCCTATCAGGAGGCAGCTTCACTCTCCTGGTGTCCTATCAGGAGGCAGCTTTTTGGTGTCCTACCGGCTTTGCCGTCCTCCCTTTGACTTCCATTGTAAAAAAAAATATATTTTAAAAGTAGAATATCCTCAAAAGTTTAAAATATAAAAAATATCGGAATAGAAGCGAGATTCCAAGCTAATCTGAATGTTTTAAAATTGGAATGGAGTCTCTCTGGGATAAATTGTGGAAGGAGTAGGGTCCCAAAGTTTGTAGAGAATAATAAAGAAAGAAAGAAAGAATAAAAAAGAACACTAGATGAGCCTAATAAAATCTTGGGCAGAACGTAAATTCACTTTCTTAGAATGTGTAACAACAAGAAGAAACGCTTTCTGTCCCGGTTGGTCCAACAGGGCCATGTTCCCATGGTTACCGAGGTCCTCTTTAGAACAATGTCCGAATTCAGTCGTACGATGACTGATATCAGCGTCTGCACGTATTGTACGAACACACAAAGGTCTCGCCTCCAGACCACCAGATTAGCATGTCTGTGTGTGTGTGTGTATTCTTAGCCACTTCCTGGCGCGTCGCGGCGTCCCCGTCGTGGCCCGAGAGTCAACTGCCGGCTCGATGAGGAAGATGGAGTTGTTTGGCGGAACTGAAATTCCTCATTGGCGGGAAACAGTCGCGGTCGCTCAGTGGCTAGCGGGCTGAATGGCGGCTCGCTTCGCTGTAACCTTCCACTCGACATTTGTTTCCGGATCTTGGGTAAAAAATAAACGGGCCGTGCTTCCGTTGTTGCTGCTCAAAGAGGATTAATTTCCTCCTCTCCCCTGTCACTTCACTCGAGCGCCCTTCAGACCGGGCTGTCGTGTTCACATGTCCTGTGCTTAACATTTATGTGACAGGAAATGCAATGTAGATTGATTTATAACTTTAACCTGTGGTAATGCAAATAGGATGAGACCTTACACACACACAATATTATATGTGACACAACTTTTATTAACAATATAATAATGACAAAGGTTATAAGAAACGCGCTCAACTATTAGGTTGTAACCATTGCGAAAAAGATTGCAATGGTTTATGGAATGACTAGTTCCTTCACTGGTTAAAACAAAGAATACAGTCTTGTACCTTTTTTGCTTTTTATTCCATTTTCCAAATTTTGTTTTGCTTCACAAATGTTTTAGGGATATGACTACCTTGACGAATGATTGGCTTGGGTCCAGGCTTAAAACTCTTTTTGTAACGGTTTTATACGAAAAGTAAATGGAGAAAATGAATGGGAAATTTACTTCCGGAACCAGAGCAGTTAAAAAAAGGGGGCGGTCACTGTTGCGCTCTATATGCTTACCTTTAAAATGACCCCTTACCCTAAAACTAACCTTAAAACCAGTGATTTAGTTCTCTCTTCTCTTTCATCTCCCCCCCCGCCCCGCCCTGCCCCTTCCCTCCACAGCGGCCCTGCCGTCGGCCATCCTGACTCTGAGGTTCCGGCCGTACCAGCGGGGGATCGACTGCAGCGACAGCAGCATCAGCTACCCCTACAGGAAGGACACCATCTCCCACGGCACCATGGCTGCCGTCACCATCACCTGCTCCATGGTCATCGTAAGCCCCGCCCACACACTGACCCCATCACCTGCTCCATGGTCATCACAAGCCCCGCCCACACACTGACTGACACCCGGTCAACGACCATAGCATAAGAAGTAAAGGTTTTGGCATTTTAGCAAAATAATTATTAAAATGCAAGAAATATTTATTTGAACGACAATTATAAAAGAAAGTATATCAGACTTCTGTAATTCATCCATTTCTAATTTATATCATAGTGGTCCGATGCTTGTGTGTGTGTGTGTGTGTGTGTGTGTGTGTGTGTGTGTGTGTGTGTGTGTGTGTGTGTGTGTGTGTGTGTGTGTGTGTGTGTGTGTGTGTGTGTGTGTGTGTGTGTGTGTGTGTGTGTGTGGTCCATAATGCGTTTCTCTCTGCCTACCAAACGCCCCCCCCCGCCCCCAGATCATGTCGGGCGAGGCCTACCTGGTGTACGCCAAGCGTCTGTACTCCAACTCCCCGTTCAACCAGTACCTGGCGGCGCTCTACAAGGTGGTGGGCACCTTCCTGTTCGGCGCGGCCGTCAGCCAGTCGCTCACGGACATGGCCAAGTTCACCATCGGCCGGCCCAGACCCAACTTCCTGTCTGTGTGCGCACCGGTGAACTGCAACGGCTACTTGGCCGTGATCAACTGCACGGGCCTGTCCCGCAACGTGACCGAGTCCAGGTGGGGCGACCTGTCTCTCTGTCGGTCTTTCTGTCTCTCTGTGTCTGGCTCTCTGTGTCTCTGTCTCTGTGTCTGTTTTTGTCACTCTCTTCCTCTCTGTCTGTCTAGCTGTGTGTGTGTGTGTGTGTGTGTGTGTGTGTGTGTGTGTGTGTGTGTGTGTGTGTGTGTGTGTGTGTGTGTGTGTGTGTGTGTGTGTGTGTGTGTGTGTGTGTGTGTGTGTGTGTGTGTGTGTGTGTGTGTGTGTGTTCTGGATTATGATGCTCCTTGTATTGTGGTTCCAGGTTATCATTCTACTCTGGCCATTCGTCCTTTGGGATGTACTGCATGCTTTTCCTGTCGGTGAGTATTTGTGTGTGTGTGTTCTCTCTCTAGTCTTATCTATATAGATAGATATTGTGTGTGTGATGTGTACTCTGTATGTATGTGTGTATATATATAGATATTGTGCGTGTGGGAGAGAGATGTGTCCTTGGTGTGTGTGTGTGTGCGTGTGTATATATATACTGTATATATAGATATAGTGTGTGTGATGTGTCCTTGGTGTGTGTGTGTGTATATATATAGATGTATGTATGTAAGTGTGGGTTTGTGTGTGTGTGTGTGTGTATAGATAGATATTGTGTGTGTGTATGTGTGTGTGTGTGTGTGTGTGATGTGTACTCGGTGTGTAGATAGATAGATGTGTTTGTGTGTGTGTGTAGATAAGTGTGTGTGTGTACTGTGTGTGTCCAGCTGTACGTGCAGGCCCGGATGCAGGGCAAGTGGACCCGTCTGGTGCGGCCCACCATCCAGTTCTTCCTGGTGGCCTTCTCCCTGTTCGTGGGCTACACCCGCGTCTCCGACTACAAGCACCACTGGAGCGACGTGGTGGTGGGCCTCCTGCAGGGGGCTCTGATCGCCGGCCTCACCGTGAGTCCTGTGTGTGTGTGTACGCGTGTGTACGTGTGTACGTCTTTCTCTCCCTTATCTAATCCACCTCTGACTCTCCCTCGCGCACAACTTTTTAATTTTTTTTTCAATCTGTCGTATTCATTTGTTTCGCGTGTTGCCAACGTGGAAATACCAATCTGGATCTCTCTATTTCGCCTCCCCCCCCTTCCTCTCTCCCTTTCTCTCCCCCTCCCTCTCTCCCTCCCTTTCTCTCCCTCTCTCTGTGTCCCTCCCTTCCTCTCTCTCTCTCTCCCTCTCTTTCTCTCCCCCTCCCTTCCTCTCTCCCCTCCCTCCTTCCCTCTCTCTCCCCCCCCACCCCCCAGGTGCGCTACGTCTCTGACTTCTTCAAGCAGCGCTGCGCCCCCCCCCTGGAGCACCACGTGTCCGAGGAGCAGAACATGGAGCGCAAGCCCAGCCCGCCGGCTCCCGACGGCCCCCACGGCAACCACACCCGCTACACCTGCTCCGGACCGGTGTGAGCACCGCCACCCCCTCCTCCTCCTCCTCCAGCACCGTCACCACGACTACCACACAGTCCCCACCGCTGCCTCCATCGGCCCAACTTCCGACGCCATTTTGTGGTTGAGGTTGTTTTGTTGTTGTTTTTTTGTACCGCATTGTACTCTCTGACTAACACGGGCCGCCATTTCAAAAACACGAGAGTGGGGGGAAGACAAGTGGAGCAGGATATGCGGGCGACTGTAACACTTATATCACATGAATATGAAAATCACAACAGACAACAGACCACTATGTCGAAAAAAGGCCGTACAGACTAACCCCCTGAACTTCATGATGGGAGACCCTGTGTGCTCGTCTCCTGGTGGAGCCAAAGTGTGTGTGTGTGTGTGTGTGTGTGTGTGTGTGTGTGTGTGTGTGTGTGTGTGTGTGTGTGTGTGTGTGTGTGTGTGTGTGTGTGTGTGTGTGTGTGTGTGTGTGTGTGTGTGTGTGTGTGTGTGGTATTTATATAGTGTTTCGTTTTAAGTCAAACTCTCTTGGAGACTTTATTTGCTGGCTGCCAATACACTTTTTTTGTTCTGTTGATATAAAAAAGGGCAACTAGATATTAGTCTTTGTCCTTGAATGGAGCTAACCATGCGATATGAAAGTGTTTTATTGTTGCTTGTTTTGGCCAACAGATGGTGTTTAGATATTTAGTTTCTTCTACAGAGGACAGTTTGTACACTGGATATGTCCCCTAGCGCAGTTCCCCATCGCTTAACCTTTTCAAAGAGATGGTTTGTTATTATCTGACTGATTTAACCTCCCACCACCACACATATGTATAATACTAACTTTTTGTTTTTCCAAATGTCTATTGTTTAAGTTTAATTTGTCAATACTAGATTACAGAAACATGTTCAGCTTTCAAATTAGTTTCAATGTTTTTTTGTTTTTTTAATATATATATATATATATATATATATATATATATATATATATATATATATATATATATATATATCTTTCTGTCGAAACTTCTCGCAATGCTCTGTTAATGTCTAATCAAATAATGTTTTACGAACGATCAAATGTCACTGCAGTATCTACAACAATTTTTTTACTACACTAAATCAGTCGAATATTTTTAAAATGTTTAATGACTAACTAACACTGCATTACCAATGTTTTTCGCCTCAACATCACAGCTGTTATTTCCAAGGTGATGTGATAAAGATGTATTTTTTAACTTTTTTAATGCCTTGCTGTGTTACTGACATCACCGTTACAACCACTATTTCATTTTTTCTGAAAAAGAGAGGCCTGCAGTTCAGACATTGAACTGACATTGATCTGACATTATGACTGAGGAAAACCTGTGGCGGTGGCGCAGGTAGATCATCTGGTTTGGGCCTCAATACCAGCCCTACTCTGCAGCTCCGTGAGCCGCGGAAGGAGTGATCGTGTCGTAGCCTGTCCCCCCGAGGGGAGGCGGGCTGGGATTCCTCCGTCAGAGGAATGAGAGTGCCAACTTGCCCAAAGAAAATAGCAATGGAACGCCTGAAACTTTAAAATCGCTTCCCAGTTGCGACGACGACTGACTCTCAACTCTAACTTTTTAACGATCGTTTTTAGTTTTTGTCTGATACAGCCAACATTTTTCTTTATTTTTGTACTTATAGCCAGCCGTGCAGTAGCCTAGCCGATATCGGTTCAACTGAATGATAAAATAATGAATTATGATTTGTTTCATGTAATTGGGGATAGGAAAATAAAAATGTAAAGAATGTAAACAAACATTGAATTTCGTTCTGTGTAGCACGAAATAAGTCTGACAATCGTGTTCTGGGACACAATAAACCATTATAAGCAACGAGTGAACTTAATAAGCGGTTGAAATATTTTTTTAAACCACCGCCTCTTTCCCTTGACGGTGCGCAAAGCCCGCACGGCGCACACAGACAGGTAGCAAAAAGCAAAGCAGTCTCAGCAACACACAGTTGTGCGTTAAATTTGTCCATCGGGGAACATGTCAATTCCTCTAATGCTGACGTTTAAAATATATCAGCACCTATTTACCTTGATCTTCAGCTGTAGCCTTGCTGAACTCCCTGCATCCTCGCTGTCTTTATTCATTTTGTATGGCGGTCTTATTATGGTAAACTAGCTCATTGGTGAACACCTCGTCAGGTTTTAAACAGCGACACGCACTCGGAGACAGTAGCCTAAGCCTAAAGAAAGACAGGTCCATAGCTGCTGCACAAAAATAATGCGTGCCAAGCAGTAGACGGTCTTAAAGGGGGGGAAAGCAAGTTCAAGTTTAACATCGATTTGCAGTGAGGCCCCGGCAGGGCGAACCGGACCCCGACTTGAAGCGGCGGTGTCTTCTCCCTTAAGGGGCTTATTTTAGATAATAACCGGCGACGTTCTATAGGCTACATTATTACACGGCTACTTGTCGAAACGAAAAAATAACTTAACACGGTGTGTGAAGTTGTGTGAACCACGTGACTCCTCATTCTCAATTTGAGAATGAGGAGTCGCGTGGTTTTTGGGGAGGGGAGGGGTTTGAGCCCATCCGCCATGCTGGTAGCACGGTTGCCAGGAGAAACGTTGTCAGAGCGGCATACAGACAGATGAGGAAACATAGACGCAGGAGAAATTACGATAGAAATAAATGGAGAAGAATAAGGCGAAGGAAAAGGGTCCTTACAGGAACAAACTCACTACCAGAGGTATGAGGAGAAGCTGTCAGACTTAAACAACGTCGACCCATACGAGCTACCTGCAGCAGAATGGGACAGAGACCTGGACCTTTAACCACCTTGCACATATATGGACATAGTGAACTACTTGGTTTTGGGCATCAGTCAATATACGATGCAAGAATTTAAAAGCCGTAAATCGCTAGAAAGCTATGAGACATTCTGCTGTGGTTGGGTGCAAGACCTGGCCATCTACAAGCCTCCAAACGCTCAAAACACTGTTGTACTGGCAAAGGTAAGTTGCTTCACCTTTTGAGTTTTATGCTAATACTAATGTGTTGTGAATACATTGCGTTGACCAAAGTGATAAAGTAATTTACCGCGATTGTTTCGTAAACACTAGATTGTAACGAGGTGTTCCATGCACACAAACGTTAGATTAACTTCCCACATGTTTTTCAGCTTGTTATGCTAATTTGATTTTAGCCCAATGAAACATACTAGGCATTGTGTGTTGGGGGCTTCGAAGTAGACAAACCAGTTCTGGTTAGGCTAGGGTAGTTAATGGTCTGGTTAGACTAAAGCAAGCCATTAACGGTGTGATGTAAATTTGGAAAGCTGCATACAAATGGAAATGGGGGTCTAGACTAGGCTGTAACTTGAAATAAAATGTGTCCCTTGTCTTCAAGGCTTTTTACTGTTTCTCTAATTTATTTACCTCTTGTATCTAACAGGTCATGCATTCACGACGGCTCTGCGAGCCTCCACTCACCCCATGGGTCATCCTCACACCATCGGGGCAAGTGTGTTCGGCCCACTGTACATGCATGGCTGGTGTAGCGGAGTCGTGCACCCATGTCGGAGCCCTGCTGTTTATGGTCGATGCCTGTGTACGGTTAAAGGAGAAGGCCACAGTCACAGACGAACCGGCCTACTGGAAGCTGCCAAGCAGCATCAACAAGGTCCTGCCAGAGGTTGGCCAACGCATCAATTTCATATCTGCTGCAGCTACACGGAGGTCTCTGAACAGACGAATAGACGGTGAGACCCACAATAGTCCTGCGCTGAGAACACGTCCAGCCAAAACAGCCAATGACACACCGACACCAACACCGGAAGAGCTAGCAGTATTCTACCGGGAAATCAGCACGACAGGGACAAGATCAGCAATTTTGAGTGTGCTACCCGAATACTGCGATGAGTTCAGAGACCCTATTCGGCCCATCCGCAGCTTACAGTCTCTGGCTAATGGAAGCGGCCTTGATAGGAGTGACTTGCCTGCGCTGCAGAAGCACTGCCAGACCATAGGGAGCATTGCTGATGTGTCTGAGGAACAGGCAGTGCAGATAGAGAGAAGGACGCAGGGACAGCACAACTCATCACTTTGGTTTGCTGCACGGGCTGGAAGAATCACAGCCTCTTCAATGCATTGTGTTTATGCAACAGACATTAGTTCACCAGCACCCTCCACCATAAAGAGGGTTTGTTATCCTACACGTGGGCCGGGAACAGCAGCCACCAGTTGGGGCATCAAACATGAGGAGACAGCGAGGCAGGCACAAGTGGATACTTGTGGGTTTTTTGTCAACCCGGCCTTCCCACAGGTAGGAGCATCGCCAGATGCCATTGTTACTTGCACTTGTTGTGGGAAAGGCTGCATAGAAGTGAAATGCCCCGCGAAGTACAAGGACAGCACAATCCTTGGTGCGTACTCATCAGATGACCGCAACTTCTGTCTGCATGCTGTTGATGGTCAGGTGCACCTCAAGAAGAACCACCAGTACTACACCCAGGTCCAGACCCAACTGTTTGTAACAGAGAGTGCCTACTGTGACTTTGTAGTGTGGACATTGAAGGACTGTGTGATTCTGCGCATAGCTCCAGACAAAACATTTTGGAATGCACGGCTTCAGAAGGCACAGGACTTCTTTGTGAAGGTGGCTCTCCCTGAACTTGCGGTGCAATATTTCTCGATACCACCTACCTCCCAAGCATCACCTGGCCCCAGTGTGCTTCGTGAACTACAGCCACAGACCGTGGTGAAGAGGCCAAGGAATTGTACATCCATGCACATTTCTTTTTGATTTCTTCATTGCTATTTTTAAATGTTTATTTTTAAATGCACATTGTTCTTTTGCACTGTTTACTGTTTCAACCTTTCGAAATGTTGCACTGTCAATTTCTATTTATTCAATTTATAGTTCTATTTCTATTCTAACAGTTCTCAATAAATAATGTTACGCCATATCATGTTTCAAGAATTTATTTCAACACGAAACAGTAAGGAGGCACTCAAACAACACTTTACACATATTTGTTAAGGCACAGCAAACAGTGACAATCTTATCCAACGGCATTAGGTTTTCACCCTCACATTTGATGAGCATGTTCACAGGTACAGTGGAGTGTAAGAATTTAAATTTGTTGCGCACAACACCAATCACCCTCTCAACATGAATGATGTGCTATGGCCCTAGTCTCCTCCACATCTTTCGCATCCAGCTGTGCACGACCCCTTGTGAACGTAGGTACCTTAACTTCAGCACACATCATACCCACACTTTCCCTGATATTAAAGCCCCTATCTGCCAGCACAATGTCACCTGGCAACAGTTTGTTGAGGAAACCACTTTGCTCTGTTATACGTTTGTCACTTGTGCGCCCACCCCACCCTTGGGATATGAAAGAAATTACACCCTTTAGGTGTAAGGGTGTAATTAGGTACTTCATGGTATATGCATGTTTATACTGAGAGAAAGTCTGTGCCCTTGCCAGTACATTTGAGGGTTTTTCAATAAACACCTCGAAACAATCCACAATGGCGGCTACATTTTTCCCGATGGTGTGGCATACTCGTCAATAAACAGTCTCTGCTTGGCCAGTGCACTAATGGACACAGCCGTGCATACATCACTCCAAGGGTATGGTGAAAGGCATCACTGACTGTTGTCCTGTGTACCTGAAACAGATGGCTGATGTGCTTTACTGGCAGGTCTAGTCTGAGGCGCATTAGAGTCAACAGGACAAGCTGGAAGGGTGAGAGTTTCTTCATCCTACCTTGAGGCAGATATGGGGTGAGACTGCATAGAAGTGTCTGAAACATTACATAGCTTGCACTTCCTGTGTAATACTTCACTATGTTATCATCACCACTCAGAAAGTTCTCATTCATCCGGTACTCATCAAGCTCCTCCTTCAGCTTTCTGTTTTCCTCCAAAAGACTGTTGATTACATCTCCTCTAGATGTGCAGTCCACATTCCAGGTCCTGTGCTGAGGATGGCGGTCGCTGGTCCTGTGCTGGGGATGGAGGCTGCTGCTCCTCTGTCTGGGATGGCGGCCGCTGCTCCTCTGTCGGGGATGGCGGCCGCTGCTCCTGTGCTGGGGATGGCGGCCGCTGCTCCTCTGTCGGGGATGGAGGCCGCTGCTCCTGTGTCGGGGATGGAGGCCGCTGCTCCTCTGTCGGGGATGGAGGCTGCTGCTCCTGATGCTCTGCCAGCGGTGGCACTTGCTCCTGGCGCTGGGTCCTGCTGCGCATTACATGCCGCTGATATCTCGCTCCATCTGTTGGCTTGACATCACTGTGGCCTAACCGCAAAGATGGTGTCCAGTCAGGGTGGTTCTCCACCATCTCATATGATGGTTTACCTAGAACAGAATAATTAGATTATGAAAACTCAATGTAATCAATGCTTTAATTACAATCAATGCTTTAATGCAATGTACAATGTACAATCAATGCTTCAATCAATGCTTTAATGCAATGTAATCAATGCTTTAAGCTTTTACAGAAAATGTGTTAGTTAAGCTCAAAACAATCATGGGAAACACTAATGTCGTGAACTGAATCTCAACTAGTTTTGTTTAAAACAACATTAATGGTTGGGCCATCGAGCATTTTCTAAGAAGCAACAGTTTGTTAGGTAGCTAGCTAGCTGCTAGAAAACTTCAGATGCACTTCAGGGTTCGCACCAACATAAGGTACACTTCGTGGCTTTAAGAGACGACAACATAAACAAATTTAAAGACATTTTTAGAGAATGTACCTGAGTGAAAATGCAGAGAACACACTCTTATCGACTGGGGAATGTTATCTAAAATAAGGTCCTTTCTTCTGATTGCAGCCACCCAAGAAATCCGACGTCTCCTCGTGATGTCGGATACTTGCTCTCCTAAGTGCGTTCTCCATTTAGGGAACCTAAAAAACTGTAGCCCACTGTTCTTACGGTTTCCTCGGCGATCGTGTGAGGCATTGGAGCAGTTTTTAACGCAGCAGTTGCTTCCAGGCATTGTTAAAACAGTAAAGAATTTCAACAACCTCCTCTGCTAGCAGCTACCGTGTCAACAATAACGCAAAGCTCAGCTGCACTCGGAGGGGCGTACCTACCAACATGGCGGAAAGGGGGGGGCTTACACGGCTTACTGTGCCGTGACGTCAACTCCTCATTCCTAAATGAGAACACAATTCGGTGTTTAGCTAGGCTAGTTGCACACGTCTTTTTTATGTAGACTAGCCTAGTCAAGGCCTGCGGTTCGATGAATACTTTTCTATTAGATGTAGGTACCCAATGTGTTCGCGTTATCCATACAGCATGGCCTTTTCATGCATTTTAATTGCCCATAGATAGGCTACAGTCCAGCGGTCCCCAACCACCGGGCCATTCAGCTCTTAGCAGATCTTAGCTAGATTCCTGACCGGGCCTATGGCCGGCGGCGGAACCCAGACCGCGAAGCCCCCCGGCGGCGGAGCTAAGATCTGAATATTAGCCCCAGCTTGATGATTCGGATCTTAGATTATGGTAGGTGAAAAGTTTGGACCCCTGGGCTACACTAGCCATTGGAAATTGACACCGTTTCTCGTCGGTGAGTTCGCCTTAGCACTACAGGCATCATGCACTTAGCACGTGATCAGACCACCAGAGTTGTTGGTCGTAGCACATTGAGACTAGTGCCGCGGTCAGTCGACCGCCTATTTATTTTTGTTCTCCCGTCAAACGGCTCACTGTAAGTTCACCTCCGCACAAGTCTGTGCGCTGTGCGCGCCCTGCTGGTTAATCTGCTATCCTCTTTCTTCCCCCTTCCCCCCGCCTTCACTGCTTTGATATGAAAAATGGCTGAGGCAGGTGAGTCCTCCGAATCAAGTCGAGTATTTCAGGCCAACTGGTAAAGGAGTGTCACGGCTTTCAAACACACAAACCATAAAGCCTATGGACGCCTCAGAACGGACTAGTCAACGCGCTGCGGCATCACTCGGGCAGGTTGGTGTGTGTGTGTGTGTGTGTGATTTCAAAGTAACAAACTCAAAGCCGATGCATGCGTCCAAAACTATTCGTTCAAAACCAAATAAACAACAAAAACAGCGTCCATTATTCGCTTTAAATACTTTATTTACCGCGCCGCATTAATTCCCAAGTTTTGAAAAGAAAAGAAAGTATTTGAAGCGAATAAGCGACGACACACACGCACGAACACACGTGCACGCACGTTCATTCACGCAAGCAGGCACCCACTACAACCTGGAGAGGCTGTAAATGCTTTTAAAAATGATAGTGGCTATAGACAATTTTTGACAGATTGCAAATTCTCCCAATTTACTTACTATTCCTCTGTACATATTAGTTTTTTCCTGCATTTTACAGATTTGTGAGGAGTTTTTCTGTATTACAAACAAAGATCTACTCGGAACATTCAGAGCTGCTGTAGAAAAATATGCGCCCCTACTGCTGAGTTTGTACGAAAAACAGAGTTTGGCAAGGATCTGAAGGAGATACTGAGAAAACTTGATGACGAGGTGTGTGCACAGTACAGTACCAAACAATACTTTTGCCCAGATGAAATTCAATCTGTTGAATTACAATTAGTCTTGCTATTATTAGAGCTATCTTTCTGTTTTTTCTTTTTTTCTTTGAGACCACCAACATCGTCAGACACGGCAAGGAAGCAGCCATGAAAGGACTTCCTGTGTTCCTGCGTGAAGATCCTAATCTACTTTTCAAGCAGTGTCTTGTAAGTATTAATTGTCATTAATATAAATTTTACAAGCATAGAGATACAATTGTAAAATGAAGATACTGTAATTGAAAATACTAGAAAATAAGAACGTTTATTTCTGTTTCGCCCTCGGACTGCTTGAGAGAGGGAAGGGAAGTTAATTGCCTGTCTTATATAAAAGCTTATTGGTTGTGAAGCGAGTCCCTCTAGCACATTTGACAGGGGTTTCAGATTATACCATGAGGAAGATGCTGCTTTGATATACAGGTTGTTGTCGGCAGATGTTAGACCGAGGCTACCTGCTTTGGCTAGAACTAGGGGGCTAGATCACAGCCATATCACTCACCACCTGTCAGGTCATTCTTTTGATACTAGTGATTAGGTCTAGGCCTCTACAGGCTACAAGCTATTATTTTTCTTACAGTCCGAGTCAAATGTTCTGGGCCACATAACTACAAGGGTGATATACTCTTCTACATTGGGTTGGAACCATTTCCTTGGTTGGTTGGAACCATTGCAGGTTATGCTGGTGAGCTGGCACGCATCTCACAGGGGTGAATTATACCATAGATTATAGATAGATAGATTATACCATGAGGGAAGATGCTTTTATTGAGCTGGCTCCTCTTTGCTCTTTTATCTGTTTAAATGTGCGCTATGCATGATGGTGGAAGTTCAGTTTGTATTATTTGTTTAAATTTCTTGGTTGATGCTTTTGCCCAACAGAACGTAGAGTAGGTTTAAAGTTTAGGATCACTTTGAATTTTCTTGTTTTCAATGGAAACACATGAGTTATCCTGCATAGGAAATATAGGAGACCAAATCCTGTCTTTATTCATTTTTTCCAGATTCATATGGCGGTCTTATCATGGTAAACTAGCTCATTGTCAGGTGTTTAACAGCGACACACACTCGGAGACAGTAAAGAAAGACGGGTCCGAGCTGCTACGCGCGTTTGATGTGCTCTCACCGTTCTCATGCACACAATTGTTTTTTTAATAAATAAATTAAAGGCTTGTGGTTTGTCCACGATGCGGCCTATATGCGGGAAATTACGGTAGTGTAGTTTACATAGTTTTCAGCCTACGTGCTGCTGAGAAGACCAGAGTTTTTTTACAACACCCTCAGGGGTCGCATAGCTATTGGATCATGAGGAGATATTAGCTGAATGCTAGGAAATGTTATTTGTTTAAAGGTCCCATGGCATGCTATTTTATGGATGCTTTAATAAAGGTGTTAGTGGGCCCCTAATACAGTACTTGAAGACGTTTAAGAAATTCAGCCTTGGTGCAGAGTTACAGCCACTACAAGCCAGTCCCACAATGAGCTCTCCACAAACGTGCCGTTTTTAGAGGTGGGTCAAGGTGGAGGGTGGGGGAGTGGCCCTGAGCAGCTTGCAGCCACGGTACCATGCGCTAGTGTTTACAGTGGAACACTGAACACTCCGGGTGCTCCGGCGGGAGTCCTGGAGCTCTATATCTAAATAATATCATATTATATTTAGATATCTATATAATATATATTATCATGGTCAAAAGCTGTTTGCGCCTCCGTATGATATTATGAATCTCAAAAGACTGCGACGGGTTCTCAGATGCCTCTGGTTCTTCCACTTCCACGTCAATATTAAGTAGGCTACAGACTCAACGGAGAAATGAAATGGAGGAGAAGGGGATTGTTGCCCGTGATTGTTGCCCGGGGTTGTCTGCGTCGGGTTGGTTGAGAAGGAATTGGGAACCGCGACATGGAGGAGAAAAGGATTGTTGCCCAGGATTGTCCGTCGGAGCCCCGCGGAACGCTGGCCGCCCCCGGGGCTGCCCGCCCAGCCCTGCTGCCACGGCAGCGGTCCGTCTGAGCCCCGCTGCCCGCTGGCCACCCCCGGGGCTACCTGCTGAACGCTGGCCAACCCCGGGGCTGCCCGCCCAGCCCCACTGCCCGCTACAGCGGGGCTCCGACTGACAATCCTAGGAAACAATCCTTTTTTCCTCCATGTCGCGGTTCCCAATTCCTTCTCAACCAACCCGACGCAGTCTAGTCTTTTCACCAAATGGGAGCTACATGCAAGCTTGCGTTATTGTGTTGCATGTTATGCGCCATGAAGGCCGCCTCATACCTCTGGATCCGGACGAAATTTGTCCGTCCGTACTAAACGTTGTCTCCGGGACTACCCTTCATACCTCCGTCCGGTTTCAGTGTTATGGATGTTACGCAAAACAACCTCTAGAGGGCAGTGACTGTCGTGTATAAAATGACCGGCATCGACAATCGCAAACATGGTATCTGTAGAGGAGATGATTATGCTCTGTGTCATCCGGCACAAAGTGTACGTGGAGGTGGCATGTGGCACCCCTCACCAACCTGCAGATTCTCTGCTCAAAATTTAAATTCAAAGAAGTTTTATTGGCATAAAAAATATACATTTGCATTGCCAAAGCAGGTGTACAATAAAATTATAAGGTCAAGTATATAGTATAATATAAGTATAAAACGTTAAATACAAAATATATATACATATCAGTTATTATAGGCCTACTACTCTCGTGGTTGGGACTTCTGCCTCTACTGCCGCCTCGATCTCCGGTGGTAGTGCTCCGGTTTGTCCGGAGCACTCCAGATTCGTAAGCTCAGAGGCGACGGACCCACTGACGGACGACCTCCAGGACCAGACAAAAGCGTCCGTATCCGTATTTACCGTAGGGTGTGAATGGGCCTTTACACCAACAGCGGAACGGTTATCCAAATAACAAAGAACACTTGCGTTACAGTGTGTATTCACACACACACATGTGGCGCTCGCACGGTCCTAGCTCATTGTCTCATTGGCGGGCCAAATTCTTTGGGCGGCCAAGCAGAGAAAGGGGAGGTAACATGGCCCCATATGACGTCATATGGGGCCGGAAGCCAAATCAAAGCGTTTCAGCGATCCTTTTTTCAAAGACGGCGCAAGATAGCTACTTCTCGGTTTACACCTAACGCAATTTTTAGCTACTGGGGGACCATAGGGAGGCTAGGGGAACTCGACTTAATGTTAGAAAACCTCAAAGTGAAAATTTTTAAATGGCTTATAATTCATAGGGCTCCTTTTTAGGTATAGGCCCATTTGATTGTTGTTTCTGCTGATCAAGTGCACCAACCCATTGCAGCAGCAAATTTGATGATGGAGGTGTGATTGCTGCTCTGCAGCGGGTGCATCACATAGCCCTGGGCAGAGCCGTATATAGAGAGAGTTCTGCCAACTGAAATCATGGGTGCCATCTTGTAGACCCAAGTCAGCTCACTGTACAACGTCTGCCAATGGAACGAAGATGGGATGTTGCAACAAATCGCTCATTATCATCATAAACTGTTTGTGAATGTTAAAAGGTTTCTCAAACTTTGCTAAAATATAAACGCTTTTACAAATATATCACGTTGAACGTCTCGAGAAGACAGACAATTATGCCTACATCACCTACAGGGCTCGAGACTAACTTTTTGACAGGTAGCACTGGTGCCACCTAGCTTTTCATTTAGTAGCACCAAAACAAATTAGGTAGCACCATATTTTTCTTTGTAAAGCGTGTTATTAATACATGACCTTATGTTTATGAAAGATTGACAAATAAATAGATAAAGAATAAAGATAGATAAACGCCTTAAATTAAGCACATAACATGGAATATTTATATTTACACACACACACACACACACACACACACACACACACACACACACACACACACACACACACACACACACACACACACACACACACACACACACACACACACACACACACACACACACACACTTCTGTGTGTTTTTATAAGATACCTGGGCATGATGGCATTAAATAATTTAATTCTAGCGGAAATTATAATTAACCTATAGAGCATTTTTCCATATAGTTATTATCATTTGGCTATATGAGACACACTCCTTACCTTCTGCATGGCCATGTTCAACCACAATATGGCCAATAAGAATATTGGTTTTCCATCTTCAACGATACGGGCATATATAATCTCGCACTCTTTGGTGGATTTGTCAGTGGAACCGTCAAGCATGAACGAGAGGTAGGGGGCGGATGCGACTTTGTCAGCGGTCTTTCCCTTGAGTGTGTCTGCTATAACTCCCACAAATTGTGCACACACAGTGTCGTTGGAATATGTGGGGTTGACGTTCAGTCCGTTATTCTTCATCATTTTGTGAACGGGAGTTCCTCTTTAGCGATGTTGTAGGCGGTGTTAAACTTGATGATCATTTGTTCATTCTCCGCCGAGCGATTGGTCTCATCTATCCGATTAAATGAGGTGGGGAGAGACTGGAGCTTCATGTGATGCAGCGGTCCCTGCACGTCTTGTGCTTTTGGCTTTCATTGTGTAATTTTAATGACTGAACTTTGAATTGTGTAGACCCATTTACAAAATGTGTTTTGCCTGCAACGGACAGGCCACATGTCCTGCAGTACACACACCATGGTTTGTCCCTCATAACGCAACCACGGGAACTGCACCAGCCATTTTTGTTGAAAACAATACTTTTTTTTTTCTCCCCACTGCCCCCCGCCTCTTTCACCAACCTGTCACTGTCCTCTTCAGAATAAGAATCTGAGATTATTTTTGCTTCCTCTGCTAACCCTTCTCCAGCACCAACAACAGCCTCATTTGTTTCCTCCTCCGAGACATTTTTCTTCTTAAAATAATCTACTATCGACCGCTTCATATCTGCTCGTCCTCCTGCAAGTAGCACCGGAGCGACCTCATTAAATTTTAACTCACACCTTAAGAAATTAGGTCGCATATGCGACCTAATAGGTCGCACTCTGGAGCCCTGATCGCCTATCAGTGGAGCCGCGTTCACCTTCTCCGGTAGCCCTCGCCGTGTAGCCTACGATTACTTATTGAGACATTGGCTAAAAATTACAACTTCTTGGTTATTTATTTTAATCTAGACTATAAATATTTCCCCTAAACATCAAATGAACCCTTCTCGTAGCCTACTTAGGTGTCATGATCAGACTGTGTCTATTGTTAAAAGTCTGACTGATGACTAATGCCCAAGGGAAAAAAGACCATACACGTATGATTTTGTTTATCAATTAAAGAGTTTTCTCTTTCATAAAAAATGAATCAGACGTTAGCAATATAAGAATAACTTTGGTTACTTCTTAGACTATAACTTATAATACATTCTGAATGTTTGCATTCAAATCCTAGCAGTACGCAATAATTTGTACAACATTTAAACAACAGACTCTCTGGAAGATCCTCCAACAGGAAAATTCATATTCAATATTCATATTAAAATATCAACAGTGAAATCAGGGAAGAGCCATTAAAACATCTCAAATATTACGGTAAAAGTATACATTTTGTATTAGACAATCTTTAATATCTTTACTTCTTACACTATATAGCGTATAAAACATTCTGAATACATTCTGAATGTTTGCATTCAGAGATGGTTCATCTTCAGTCCGTTTCGTTTGGTGGGTGTCGGTGGGGTAAAGACGAACAGTGTTGGGATGGAATTTGGCTTGAGCTTCCTAACACCATCAGCTCTGTGACTCTAACTGTGTCTCATCGAAGTGGTCCTACAAACGGAGTCAGACATTTTAATGCAATTTCAAAGAGAAAGTAAATGATGGTAATGGATTTTCACAGAATGGCATCTAACCAATGCATAGTTATTGCATGGATTACATAAGCGCTTTGGCACCATGCTGTTTGCACTAGACTCTAGACAAGAGTAACATAAATCTCTCCAGCAAACATGAACTGACCATGTATTATCTGTAACTCGAGAAATAGCTGACCAAGCAATGCTGCAAAAGGGCATTTGTTTGCAATATATCCACATGATTTCCGTGCAAAGTTAATCACAATCTTTCTGACATGCATGAACATAAACAAAGACAATGCAGCCGGTGTTTTGAAACAATGCAGGGTAAAATGCGGCAGTGCAGAAAGATAGCACGTCAAGTAGGCTAGCCTTGCAATGATGTAGTTTTAATAGTTGTCATTATTCTAAAAAGTGCATAGATTTTCACAGAATGGCATCTAACCAGTGCATACTTATGCATAAAAGAGCCTGGTGGAAAAATACAGACGGCAGATGCAGGTTGTTTGTCCCGGAGTTCAGTGCTAGCATTAGCATAAAAAAGGCGCAAAGAGCTAGCGAGCATCGTGTAGCTTAACACTACTAGGCTAAGTTCAAATCAAATTCACTTTGGTTAGTACTTTTTTCGAAGCATGCCATGAATACATATATGGTACAATAATATTTTCCAAATGTGTTTTCTTTACAAAGTCCATGATAGAAATGTTCTTACCTCACACAACAAGGAAAAATTATTCGGCTTCCAGTTCATCCTTCTGACCCTCTGCTCCCACAATTTCCTCCTAGTAGGGTCCTGAGGGAAATGATGCAGACGTTTACCACGTCCGGGCCTTAGAGAGCAACCATAGGCTACACAACACGACATTTTCTTTCGAAAAGTAATGATATTACTAGGGGTGACCCCGAATATTCGACTATTCGGTGATTCGATCGAAGGAGCCTGATTCGACTGCCAATCTCATAGTCGAATCTTCGGCAAAACACACTTATGCCGCTTTTCCACCGACAGTATCAGCTCGACTCGACTCAACTCGCCTCGACTCGACTCGGTTCCAGGCGAGTTTACATCTAAAAAAGTACCTCTTCAATGTGGGCGGGTTGTAGAAAATAACCTCTCCACCATAGGCGGGTCGTCATTAGGTTTTAATCACGGGAGACGCAATTCCCGGGAAATCTGAATCTGATCAAGACTATTTCCTGATTCCCGGGAAAGGTTATGATGGGAAATAAAATAAAAAGCGCAATGACTGCGCGTCTATTGTTGTCATACGGTAACGTTGATGGAGGCGAAACTCGAGCCCTAGGAAAGGAACGACACTAAAACGAAACAGCAAAATGCTGATCCTCCGGAGCCGGTCCGTGGACTCCAGCCACGCCCGACACACACAACCACGCCCGACACACACAGCCACGCGCAATCCACGAACCCGCTCCCGAGGGGGACACTGATCGGCGTTTCGCCGTGTGTGTCGCTCCTTTCCCGGGGCTAGAGTTAGGCTGCGCGTGGTTGTGTGTGTCGGGCGTGGCTGTGTGTGTCCGGCGTGGCTGTAGCCACGGACCGGCTCCGGAGGATCAGCGTTTCGTTTTAGTGTAGTGTTCGTTTTTTGTTTCGTTTTAGTGTAGTTCCTTTCCTAGGGCTCGAGTTTCGCCTCCATCAACGTTACCGTATGACAACAATAGACGCGCAGTCATTGCGCTTTTTATTTTATTTTATTTCCCATCATAACCTTTCCCGGGAATCAGGAAATAGTCTTGATCAGATTCAGATTTCCCAGGAATCGCGTCTCCCGTGATTAAAACCTAATGACGACCCGCCCATGGTGGAGAGGTTATTTTCTACGACCCGCCCACATTGAAGAGGTACTTTTTTAGATGGAAACGCGCCTGGAACCGAGTTGAGTTGAGTCGAGTCGAGCTGATACTGGCGGTGGAAAAGCGGCAATATATGGATCAATGAGCAAAAAAACAACAAAAAAAACATGATTCGAGGATCAGTCGACTATCGGCAAGTCTTGACGAATCAGATTCGACTATGTAAATTCTTAGTCGGGGACACCCCTAGATATTACAGATATATATTCCTCTCTTGTAAGTTGTCGCACTTGCCTTGATAGCATGGTAATGACGATTGATTAATGTTTGGTCTGTAAGATGGCGTACACAAAACACGTGACTACCTTTGAACCAATCCACGACAGAATTGTCCTGAACGTTCTAAACAGAGTTGGCGGAACTCTCTCTATATACGGCTCTGGCCCTGGGAAGAACTTGTGCTGAGGGATAGTGGATGTCACATATTCTACTCTGGCCACCTGTGATCGGTTCTTTTAAGCAATCTTACACAAGATGGCGTTCTTGAATGTCATTGGTACGCAAAGCACAGCCGTAGGAACGAAGTCCTGTGCTTCAAGTACCAATAATGACATTCAAGAACACCATCAAGTGTAAGATTGCAAATCAATAACACAAACCATCTTCATTATCAACAATATTGTAAAATGTTTTCATATTGTGGGTTAATTTGCCCTCAAATTCAAGCTTTCTGCCCGAGTTCATCTCCATCAGAAAATAGTTCCTATAGTAAAAGCGCCTCGTTCTTACTGCGCAAGTGAAACAATGTAACAGTTGAACGTTGTTATGGAAACTAGGCTCATGAAAGTAGTTTCAGCTAGTTAGCGTAGCGATACTTTCTGTAATTAGGCACATTATTTTTGTCCGTTCTTTCACCAGGCATTTAAACACACTCTAGAATGGGAATTGACCAATCAGAGTGCTTGCTTAAACTTGTGTGTTATTGAATACCACATTAAGTCAGCTTTACAAATTTTCTCATTTTTCCCATGGACAGCACCAGATAGGCTTGAATGACGGGGATATGGATCAGTATACACCGGAATGGTCCTTCAACAACAAAGCTAAAATGACAGACAACTTCATATTGGATATGACAATCCAATTTGAGATGCCTGGCTCCCTACAAGACATGTAGTATGTGATGTGAGTTTGAATTGAAAATATATATTTTAAAACATATTTCTTAATGTCCTCAAACAGGAAACTGATCCAGATGACGTGGCTGCCAAGGGAGTCACTGTGGGAATTCTGTATGTCCTGTGTGGCTGAAGCCTCATCCCCCAAGATCCAAAACATCGCACTCATCTTAGAGGAATCCATAGTAGTAAAGGACCTTCCGGATACTCCCATGGCCTACCTTCTCGGCCTCCTTTATGCACTCAATATTTCCTATCCGGAGGACCTTAAGTACACCTTTGAAACACGTGTTCCTGGATAATGGCCCAAAATGCTCTGTGTGCGATCTCTAAAGAAAAAGCTTTGTCTTGTCTAAACGTTGCAAAAAGAAAAGTGAAATAAAGAAACAGGTTTTCCCTCTTGGAGTCAGCTCTGATTAGCAGCTGTGAAATTTGACAAGTTCACATAATTGTTTTGTGTTGTGTTCTCAGAGTAATTGCTGGTTAATAACTCAAAAGTTTGTAAAATGTGTGTTACACCCATTTGTAAGTTATGTAGTTATTGCTAATAAGGCAACGTGAAATTTGACATTTATTTATTTTATTTATATTTTTCTACATTGTTACATTGCTACATTGATTGTTCTAGCAAAATGTTAATGCAGAATGTATTTTCAAGTTAGACCTGTGAAGCCATACGTGTCAAGACAGCTGTGAATGACATGTTATGTGAATTTTAACAGAACTTTTTCATGTTAATTCTCTTGATGCCCATAGTCATCTCTGACCAGCAGCTGGCAAACTAATGTTTTAAGTGTTTATCACACATTTTATTGTCTTAAATTGTATTTTAGATGCAACTGAGCAGGGATTATTGTTCTAGCATAAGTGTAACTGCAGAATGTTTTTCAAGTTATACCTGAATATTTGGCCATATTGTTGAATTGAAATTCACACTTTGATCACTGACTAGCAGCTGTGAATGACATGTCATGTGAAATTTAACACTGAACTTTTTCATGTTAATTCTCTTGATGGCCATAGTCATCTCTGACCAGCAGCTGGTAAACTAATGTTTTAAGTGTTTATCAAGTGAAGAATGGGGAGATCGCGCACTAGGGCTGAGAAGTTCCAAAAGTATTTTAAAAGCCGAAACAACAATTACAGGACACATAAACAAGGGGAAACGTTTCGGGTCTAGCCCTTCATCCGTGTTCCTTGTACGTGATGCGTCACAGGGCGCAGCGGCCTTTTATAGGCTCGCCTGCCAATCACCCCAAGACACATGAGTGTGTTTGGGGTCACAGTGTATCCACATCACCAAAGTTACACCACAGGTACTATAATATCACGATTATATACAAACGTTTTAATAGTGATACCATATTTAAATTAAAAAAAAATATATATATATATATATATATATATATATATAAAAAACAACAATAATTAGAAAAAGGTACACATCACCCTTATCAAAAGCAATATCATCATAGCACATTAGGTTATCTTGCGTCCATGTTGGCCTAGTCCATTATTCAACCAACTATTCTAATTACAACAGTTACAGCGAACATGTTAAGGTAAATTCATCATTGATACCACATAGACGGTCTCCTAAGACCAGGTCAGACCAAAGATTCGCGACGCAACGAGACTCTTGGGACGTCGCAGGGGAAAAGTTGCAACAGTGTGAACTGGTCGTCGCAAGGCGGCTGATGCCGTTGCAAGGAGTCCCCAAAGATTGAACATGTCAAATCGCCAGATCCAGTTTTAGAACGCAACGATGTGGCTATTTCTCTTCAGCCAATCAGGACAGAGCACAACAATTTAGGCTTATTAAATACAAGTTGTAGATGCTAACGGTATTATCTTTGTGTTTTACACCGCACTTATTGAACATGCCCTGCAAATGTATAAATCAGTGTTCGAATTACGTGGGAGCCAGAGGGAACCGAGCTTCCAAAAAGGCAAAGTCAAAAAACTGAGGGGTCTCATATCTGAAGGTGTCTGCCATATTTGGCATTGTAATTTCATCTTAAACAACACTCATCCATCCCCGTGCAGTCTCTTACCATTAAAGATGTTAGATTAAAATATAGGCTAGCCTACTATAGGCCTACGTCACGTAGACTGATTCATTTCACGGATTCCTGTGAGACCGGGTTGCCTTAATTACATCGGTCGCATTTGTCAGGTGAAAACTAAATGTCAAGGGAAAGAGGCGGTGGTTGGAAATAGTATTTCGATCGCTTATTAAGTTCACTCGTGGCGTGTAATGGTTTATTCGTTTCCCTGTATAATTTCCTTAATTTAGAAGACAGTTAAAAAATAAAAATAAAAAAATACTAATTATTAAAAAAAATTATATATTAAAAAAAAATTCTATAAAAAAAAAAGAATTATATAAAAAAAAAATTATAAAAAAAAATCTTTTTGTCCATCTTTTTTTGGACATGCGCACGCGCATCTTTTTTTGAAAAAAAGATGCGCGTGCGCATGTCCAAAAAAAAGATGCGCGCAGTTCCAAAAAAAGATGCGCGTGCGCATGTCCAAAAAAAGATGCGCGCGCAGTTCCAAAAAAAGATGCGCGTGCGCATGTCCAAAAATGCGCGCGCAGGTAAAAAAAAAAACATTTGTGCGCAGGTCCAATTTTTTTTATTATTTTTTTATTTATTTATAATATTTATTATTTTTTATATAATTTTTTTTTAATATAATTTTATTTTTCATAATTTTTTTTTATATAATTTTTTTTATATAATTTTTTTTTCATAATTTTTTTTTTATATAAATTTTTTTTTTCATAATTTTTTTTTATTGAATTTTTTTTTCATATTTTTTTAATATCTTCTTTAAATCTGTTTTTATATATATTTATATAGACCGCACGGGGATGGATAATGAGCGTTGTTTAAGATGAAATTACAATGCCAAATATGGCAGACACCTTCAGATATATGAGAGACCCCCTCAGTTTTTTGACTTTGTTGCCTTTTTGGGAGCTTGGTTCCCTCTGGCCCCCACGTAATTCCATTTATACATTTCAGAGCTGCCAACTTGCACGGTGCACCGTGTGACACACGTTTTTGCCTGCTTACACACGCCCCACATCCCCCCCCTCCCCCGTCAATCCCGATCGTCGGTCCCCCGTCCCCCCGTCAACAATCACGATTCTTTCGTAGTGGCGACTTCTCGACTGCAAGGGAAGCTCGGCTTCCCCTAAAATTCCCCGAAAATTAAATGGTCAGATATATACTGTTGTGTTAACATTTCATTGATTAGAACACGTCCATCTCGAAGACGAGTTCGTTCAGAATCAGCTGCTTATCGCAGGTCGACTGACTCGATGTCCTTCTCATACACTTACGTGTTTAATTTGCGTGTGTTTAGACAGATGGGCGTGCACACACACGCGCACCAAGCATCACCCGCATTCATTCATTATTTTAAACACTCACTCGCGGTAAAACTATGTTTTCTCACGATCAAATACTCATCAATCCTAAAAGTAATGGGCTTGTATACGATGTCTTTGTCAAGAACATATGTGTTTGCTGTACGGTGTTTGCAGATGCATTGATTTAAAAGTAGGCCCACAATTTACCGCTGTATCAGCTGTTCTTTCCCAAATCAATTAACCAATCATTTAGGCCTACCCTAAAACTAGATTTTGTTTTGGAAGCCTGGAATATACTTTCTCGAATGTATTATTGTTATTATTATTATTATTATTTACTATACTTACTTCATGTTCATTCATGCAGCCCTATGGAAAAACAAATGTTTCCACAATCCACACGCTATTTCTATGCAGTTTCACACGTATGCATAATCTTTGACATCATAATATTTAACATGCAAGTGTAGTGGTGCCTGGTTGCTGCAGGGGAAAATCAGCTTAGGGCCCTTCTTCTGTTTGGCGCACATGGCTAATTTGCATACGCGCACAGGACTGTCGGAATGGGAACATGTCGGACTGGCAGCATTACGGGGGCGCGATTACGGGCTGGCGGAGTTACATTTAAAAAACGCGTTCAAGTAAAAATCAATAAGGGGGGGGGGGGGGGAGCGATCAGGATTGTTATTGTTGTTGGATGTGTGGCGTGTGTGTAAGCAGGCAAAAGCGTGTGTCACACGGTGAACCCGTGAGAGTTACGGTGAACCCAGCTCTGCTTCAACTTAAAAAAAAAAAAAAAAATCGTTCATACTCCGCGTACCACTAGAGAACGCTCGCGTACCACCGTTTGAGAACCACTGTACTAATCAATGTCCCAGTCTGGATAAGATTGATCATTGCTGCCATCTGGTGGCTGAGAGTAAAACTTAACACAGCCAATGTTGGTCCGTTTGATTTCTAAAGTATTTTCTTTTATTGACTAGAAAGAGGTGAATAAAACCTAGGTTACTATTATAAAGCAATTGCGAAACGACCATCACACAATGGCAAAAGCAGCCTATTGCTTGACACCAAGGACATTTTGGGTTTGTGAATCTGTCACTTCGTCAAGAATTACACAAAAATGCTTTGCTCTCTTCACAGGAATAAAAAGGAACTTTAGAAGGTAACTGATGACATGACAAAGAGACAGAAGCAGCTGGAGGCTGACGACTGAATAAACTTATTATTAGTTGATAGTAAGTCTTGTCTTGTCTTACTATCAACTAATCATATAGCTATAAATCTGTCTCTACATAGATATATAGCTGTATATCTCTCTCTCTTTATATATGTCTCTACATAAAGTTCAGACTTTTAAGTCAAAAACTCACATTATGCCCTAATCCGCTCCCGTTGAAGTTTGGTCAAAAAAATGGTCACACAGCTTTAACACACACACGCATACCTAAATAATATATACATAGACGCCCACACACACACACACACACACACACATATATATATATATATATATATATATATATAAAATATATACACACTACATACAATTAGAAGCTTTTAAATGAAAGAGAAATAAAGAAAATATATGACACTAGGATGTTTTCACTATGATTTTATAGTTAAAAAGGTAAAACAGTATGTTTAACTGATGGAAAATACACTTTTTGTAGGGGTGAGGTACAAGGCTGAGGTGATGAGCTCAGTAGAGGACAACAAGTCGATCTGAGAAGCGCTTCGTCGAGCTCCAGGCGGCGGCCATCTTGGCCCCCGGTTCAGAGAATCGCCTCGTGGTCCAGAAATATTAGGGGGATAACTGATAAAAAGTTGTGCGATTAGAGAGAAGAAATGAAAGCAACACACAGGGCAGTTATGAGAAAAGAGCAGGAGTACATTACATACCGGGGATGAACAAAAATACCTCAAAGAAAACCAAAGAAAACAGCCCCAAACAAAACGATGAAATATACAGTTTAGATTTTTTTTTTCTTTCAATAAACCGATAATCAAAAAGAACCAAACAGAAGAGGATTGTGGGAGATGGAGTACGGTAGGACTCCTGAAAGATGTGAACCCTGCGGGGGACGCCGCCGTTAGCATTCACTGGTTAGCGTGCTGACCTCCCAGCCTCTAGCTAGAGCCTCGCGCTGACCTCACAGCCTCTAGCTAGAGCCTCATGCAGACCTCCCAGCCTCTAGCTAGAGCCTCATGCAGACCTCCCAGCCTCTAGCTAAAGCCTCATGCAGACCTCACAGCCTCTAAACTTTAACATTAGCTCCTCCCCCACGTCTTACCCCCTCCACGCCCAGCCCCTTACTCCAACACCACACTCCCTCTCCTCCAATCACACGCTACCTTCACCATTACTCCCACCTCTCCTCCTCCGTCATTGGTTAGTCTGGTCAGCCCCGCCTCCCCTCTCCCTCCCTCCCTCCCTCCGCTAGTCCGACTTGTCTCCGTCCTCTTCTCGCTGTTCCCTCTCGGCCGCCTCTCTGGCCTTGTCCTCCTTGGCCAGCTGGGCCTGGCTGTGGGAGTGGTTGGCCAGGATGGAGGTGAGGGACAGCAGGCCGGAGCTGGAGGAGACGGCGGGCAGCGTGGGCGGGGTCAGCCCCATGGGCAGGGAGGTCATGGGCAGCGCCAGCCCCTGCAGCTGGGACAGCTGGTGCACCTGGAGCTGTTGCTGAGCATCACACACACACACACGTATGGGGACACGCACACACACACACACACATATAGGACACAAATACACACACATATATATAGGACACAAATACACACACACACAGGACACAAATACACACACACATACATACATACATACAGGACATGCACACACACCACACACACAAACCCAGGACACACACACATATAGGACATGCACGCACACACAAACACATATAGGACACACAGGACACACAAAGGACACACAGAGTTAGGATCATCTTTGCTGTCCTACATGTTGTCACATAACGACTGCATGGAGGGTGCAGTGGAGCTTGAGTGGTTAGGGAGGTGCGTGGTCTCATGGGAGGTGCGTGGTCTCATGGGAGGTGCGTGGACTCATGGCAAGCCGTAACCCGAAGGGTTGCTGGTTGAACGTCTTAACAAGGGATGGGGAAGGGCATGGGGAGGGGCATTGGGCAGATGTATGTGTTCTAGTCCCTACAGCCACGGGAGGACTGGCGTGGTAACACACAGGAACACATCGCTAAGCACAGAGTCCTTTCATACGCATCCCATGATAAGACATGAAACGGGAGATCTCCAGTTCAGTTCATCCCCGGTGTTAGCGAGTGCCCCCTGGACAGCGACGTACCCGAATGATGGAGCTCATCTCCGGAGGCGTGACCTGCTTGGCTCTCTCGATGGCGCCCATCACCTGCTGCTGATGCTGGGGAACACAAAGACAACACGCGCTCACAACCCGTCCCCGCGGCCGTGGTAGTGGGTATCTAAGAAGGGGTTGCCCTTTATAAAGTGAGGCCAGCAGCCAGGTGGGAACTCACCTCCTGGGACAGGTACGGGATCACCTGGGCACAGATCCCACTGAGCCGCTTGACTATTTCAGCCTGAGAACGCAGCCACACACACACACACACAAGAACATTCTCACTGCCGTGCCTTCTTTAGGCCCCGCCCATCACTACACAACATCTCCTGTGCATGACGTCCTCATTAATCAGTGGTCATGATTACGTAATGTTTAGGATCGAGTTATCACAGCACAAACATAACGCATCGGGTCCGAAAGTCAAAAGTCACACACAAAGCTGATGCTGATATGCCGTTTGAACGACGGTCCGTGTCTGAGCAATGAGGAGGATGATGGGAGACACCCTGATTACATGTGACCCCCCCCCCCCCCCCCCCCCCACATACACACTAAAAGGAGCACGGAGCAGCCGGCCTTGGAAGGCACACCCTCTAACAGGCAAACTCCCCCCCGCCCCCTCTCAAAACAGAGAATATTGGTGACGACGGCGCCTGAGAGGGCAGAGTGATTAAAACATCAACCGGCCGGACTGAAGCACACGTGGCCTTATGACACGCAGAGCGTTGGTTCTGCTGCCACTTTGGTCACAGCCTATCGTGCTGGAACACGTCACGCATCGGTCAATAATATCCACGGGCGGCGATCCATTACATTACATGAAACAGTGTATGCGAACATTCAGGGGTCATTTGATTCTCATGGGTGAAATCGGATCATGTTTACTGTATATAAACAACTCCCTCCCGCATCTATCATTCTTCTGTGTGTTTCAAAATGCTCCTGAAATCAGAGCCATACATTAAATAAACAAAGAAGAAATTCCAGCTCAGTCTTGACGATGTGGATGCAACAGTATTGTCTCTTTATACCAGGATATTGTGTTTGGTGAAACAGAAATCAGCCTTGCTCTAGCCCTCCTAAATACTGTAAGCGAGGTATGACTTTCATAAGCGGTCTTTATTTACCTGTTTGTGCATTTCAATGTTCAGGCCATATGACATCTCATAATACTGCAGAGAGGAGAAACACAAAGTTACAATGCGCCAAGACAATGCAACACAGACATATGTAAGGAATAAATCACCACTTTGGTTAGCACCAGTACAGGATCGTCCAATAACAGGATACCCCAGACTGGTCCATTCAGCTCATACCACCATCAGTTGCTCTCATCTAGAATATTACTGTTTGTGGTTGACTTAATCAGCTGAAATCGTATTCGTCTGCGGTGAAACAAGCATATTGCCATTATATGAAGCGGACATCTTGTCTGGTTCCCATTCCAGATGTTGTTCATGTTGGCCAGAGGTGGAAGAGGGCGTCCCGATTCTAAGAATGACTGCACACCTTTCGCTGTCAACCAATCAGAGCCCAGTATTCCCCGATGCTGTGGTATTAATACTTCTCGAATGCTAATAAAGGTGGAGGCGTCCTCACCATGATGTAGTGACGCTGCATCTCCGACTTCTCACTTGCCAGCTTGTCACATTCCATCTTCAAACTGTAGTAGTTCAGAGCACACACACATACACACACTTAGGCATTTATAAACATATCAGGAGTTCTTATCGTGTGTGTGTGTGTGTGTGTGTGTGTGTGTGTGTGTGTGTGTGTGTGTGTGTGTGTGTGTGTGTGTGTGTGTGCGTGCGTGCGTGCTCGCTCACCTGTGGTACTGTGCTTGGAGGAACTGGAACTCATCCTTGATGCGGTCACAGGAATCCGAGGTGGTGAACTTCAGGGGCTGACCGGACTGTGCTGACGCCTGGAACCAACACACAGACAATGACTACAAACACACCGGAACACCCTGAGAACCCTGGATCTACGAGGAGAACCTCACTAGAACCCTGGAACTAGGAACAGAACCTCACTAGAACGCTCGCTCTGCTAGAAAGAACCACCTGGAGGTCAGAGTAGGGACCCGGGCTTGGATTGGAGTATCAGAAGGCTGACATTGAAGATGAACCTTTTTAAGAGGATGGAGGATTTAGGGAAGCAGGGTGTTCTAAAAACGACTAGAGAGGAACAAGTCATCCAGAAACACCCCGGACCATCGTTTCGCCCTTAAATGGCTGGACTTTAAGTGCAAGTACAATCAAAGAGAGGGACTGTTTTGCCATGCATACGTTTAGTGCAGCTATACACACGTAAAACATAATCAGTTAGGAATAGGGCTGAAGACTAGTGCAGTGAGGCCATGTTTAATCTGCTTCACTGAACATCCTAGTGAGTGACAAGTGGCACAAAGTCAAGAGGTCAAGGGTCAGAGATGAAGTCAAACGCTTGCAAGTTCAAAGCCTCATGAGGTCAAAGCAAGACACGTAACATCACAAGTTTTTAAAACGAAAAAAAGAAGATTTACTCCCCAGAAAATCTACAAATCGGGACCCCAAACTCAGCAATTGATTAGTTTAGTCGTGTTAGGTAACGTGGTCCCACCACATGAAGGGTCAATGTTGACTTTAATCACTGATCATCATCCCGGGTTGGACATGCACTTCTAAATCAATGATCACCATCCAGGTTTGGAACATCATGGTTGGTTTTCATTGTATCAACACATTCATGAGATCACCTGATCACATGAATTCATGATCCGCTGTGGCATGTGATCCCAAATGACTCTGGATGCGCATTATTAGCCATCCAGGTAATCTAACGCCACGTCTAAAACATGCCCTAAACTAAAGAAAAAGGGTAGCTGGTAGCTATGGGGGTGCTAAGCGCGGATGCTAGCTCCCCTGGCTAACGCTAAGCTAGCACGGGCTAGCACCGGTGGTGGATGAGTGAAAAGCCCTCCGCTACACCACTTACCGAGTGTCTCGATGATGGAAACATCATGTCAACAGTGTGCCACACGGGTTGGATTGGATTTATAATCTTTCGAACGAACAGGCTAACCTCAAGGCTAAAGCTAATCAGATTCCCACCAATTCCCCCCCTCCCCTCTGATTTAAATATGTGTAAAGATTGCAGATTTAACTCCGTGCAAACTCTGTCATCGTCCGGGGTACACTAGGGCTCGGCGGCGGCTGTTCTCTCGGGTGAAGTCAATGTCCGCGGAGAAAAGAGATATAAAGCGTCATCAAAGGACCATCAGGTTGTTGGGAGTACGCCTCTCTCCGGAGGATCTTCAGTGTTGACATACGAGTCCTGTCTGACATTCCTCTTCCTCTGGAAAGAAGAGCAACACTGGCGTGCTCCAAACCCAGCGGCCGAGGAGCGGGCGCCCCCCGCGGTGTTCGGGGGAACTGGCCGCAAACTGCAGTCTGCCCAGTCGAGTGTGATGCTGCTGTGCAGGTTTCCATTGGGATGCAGACTTTTTGAATTCCTATTCCTTTGTTGTTTTTCGATCATGGTAACACATGTGATGGATTACATTGACTTGTCGATTTATGTTAGGGTGGTGTCACTTAGTTGATGGAATAAGCACGAGATATCCATTTTGGGAGCTTAATCATCCGTATTTATTGCCTTTTTAAAATAATGATCTTTTATTTTAATTAGATGTAAAGGAAATTCCCAAATAGCTATATGGGGATATCATAAAAATGCATTTCGTATCAGATTCATCCTGAGAATTGTGGAATTTAAAAAAATAATAAAAATGGTGTTGCCTCTCCCAGGTATAGCAAACTAGCAAAAAGCAGCAATAATTCCCTTGTCTGGTGGAGCTTGTTTGTTTCAGATGCCCTTCAATCTGCTTTAAAGACCTTAGGGTCTTGCTAATGCTGACCAAATCCTGTGTTCTAATCGTTGTACTCTGTGGTCGAGTTCCCTAGTGCCACAACAGGATACAGGGTTTGTTGGTTGACGGATTGAATCGTGGAACAGAAAGAAACCTCAGTCTTCTCCGGTTGATAAACTCCGATCAGCCTGTGAACATCTTTCGAAGGCAGTGATGCTGAGGTGCGTTTTAATTGCAAGGATGAAACGTAACACACACACACACACACGGTCAGCAAGTATAGGAACAAATTTATTTAAATTTAAAACAGATACCGTTTCGTTATGTCTCTCTCTTAGAAGGCGGCAATGATCTTAAGTCATGTTCAATGTTTCTATGAGGATCAGGCAACAGTGGTTGAAACAAAAACATGAAACATAAAAAAAATAATAATAATCAACCAAAGAAATATGGCAAGAGTAATGTAAATCAATAATTGATAACCAACTGATTCAACCCTTTTTTTCTGAGGGCCCTGAATTAATGAATACATCCAAGCCCTCACTTCCAACACAAAACAAACAGTACATGCAATTATAATTACAGTTTCTTAAAAAAACAGCAGATTATCGTTTAAATCACCAATCTTAAATACAGAATAAAGTATTTTGTGTGTACTTAATCAATTTTTCCTTTAGTCTCTGGTGTGTGTGTGTGTGTGTGTGTGTGTGTGTGTGTGTGTGTGTGTGTGTGTGTGTGTGTGTGTGTGTGTGTGTGTGTGTGTGTTTTAAAGGGAGACCGTCTTAGTTGAGGGCCCTTTGATAATGACCACAGCGTTGGCACTTGGAGAGAGCCTGGCTCTGGAGAGAGAGAGTGGGGTTGGCACACTCATTATAATACATCATTTACATTTGAATTACATACAAAATAAAAGAAAAATGAAAATAGAAAAATCATACACCATGACACATTTGACCATTGGGTTTCATTAGTCGTTCAAATAAAGAAACAAAAAAAACAATAACAATAATGGAGTGGTCCTACAAACAGTAGTGTTCTGGTCATGTTGTCATAGGAGAGAGAAGAAAGGGGTGAACAGGGTGGTGGTGAAGATTTACTTGTTAATAAGCACTCCACTTCTCTGCATGCACTAGTTTTTTTTCCCCAAAGCGGAGTGGAGTGCGTCCATGGTCCCGACCAGAGTACCAGTCGCCCAGGAGGACTGACGGCGCCCTGCTTCCAGGGAACGGACCATCAGCCTTCTACGACCTTCTGAAAGGCAACAAAAGAGATTGTTCCGCAGTGAAGGGAAAACGAAATACACAAACTGGACCCTTCAGTCCATTCTCTGGCCAGCGATCAAAGGAGGGGAGGGAGGTGGGGGGAAGACCACTGATGAACCAAAAGAGGGAGAACCACAATACTGCCTTAGCCTCTTTCCAGACTTCTACCCGAGAGAAGAGATGTGTTATAAAGACACGTGCACCAGAGGACGCTCCAACACCACTCAGTCAGCCTCGGACCACGCCCAACCAGGTACGTCCATCAGGACTTCACTTGGTAAATCTTTATACTATTGTAAAACGACTGAATTACTCGGGACTCTCCATACAAGTTTGTAGTTTGTGTTAATACTAGCATAACGGGCCGTGTGCTGCCATAGGCCAGGCTTTCATCCAACCATGCTGGCAGGACGTGGTTGCAACACGATTATAGATCAATACTTTGTTATTTTCGTTGCATTAGTGTTTGGACGTTGCCTGAAGTGGGACCTCCAGGTCAACAGGGAGTCGAGTGAATGAAGCGGAGAGGGGGATTTCAGAGAGCGAGTTTGATTGATTCACAAATTAGCCCAAAAAAACCCCACAAATATATATATTTATATATATTTGACACTATACCTAGTGGTGATCCTATCTGTACACAGCCTTGTGTCTGTAAGGCCCCCACCCCCCTGCCTACATTCCGTCCAACAAGGTGGTTGACTCCATGTATTGACTTTGCAGTAGTGGAGGGACCTGGAGCTGGCTTCACTGAGGTCCTCCTCCCTGTCTGCCTGATGCACTGTGATAGCCCTTAATGAGAATGAAGGATAAAATCGCTTGTACAAAAAGGTCAAAAGCCCCCGCCCCCCCTCCACCCCCCCCCCCCGCCCAAAGAAAAGGTAGTTCCGCACATCACTGTCACCATCAAAGCAAGCGTCAAAAAACGGTTTAAAATTAACAATGCAAAACCAACAACGGAAACATTTGTGTGTTAAATTCCAAAATAGCAAGCATTGACCGCGTGGGTCGTCACCACTGAATAAAAAGTCCACCTACTTTCATACTGTACATTTTTCTATGTATGCATACAGCGTATCTATAAACCAAGAGAGAATACACGTTTACTGTCTTTTTTTAACAAAATGGATGACGGCGAGTACGGCTATAGAAACTATACAGGTTCCTCATGGATGGAGATGGCCGGCGAGAAGGAAATGACAAAACAAAAAAGGTAAAGTCTTAATAGAAAGCAGAAAAAAAAAAGTTCATCCTACACCAGATTTTCTTTTTGTTTGTCATTTTTACAGCAGTTTAGACTCAAGTAGGCTCCATCATGTTATAGGTGAACTTCAAGATCAGTCCAATTATCAAACACCGTCAAAAACATGGTCCATAAATTAGATAAATAAAAAAAATAATAAAAAAACTTGACCTAAGCAAGTAAAAAAATCATATCGTCACCATTTTGAGAAGCATCTGTCCCGCTGAAGGCGGTGTTTAGTGTGGAGGAGCCATGTGTGGTAGTGTACAACTCTGTTCCACTCCTTCTAGACCACTTCTAGCACTTTGGAACCCTTCAGACTTCTGTTCCCTGCTCTAGTGATTGGGTTTTTAAAACACAACTTGGCACAACGCTGTGAGTAAGCCTATAATCACGTGAGAGAAATTAACAAAAAAAACAATCACAGTATCAATACTACCAAAGATCAAATATAGTTTTTTTTTTTTTAAGTACGCTGATTAAAAAAAAAAAAAAAAAGTATTTTTGTTGTCTTTTTTTCTGTTGCCAAAGATGGGTGTACCTCAAGCCTTTTTTTCTATTTATACAGGAGTGTTTCTGTGTATACGTATTTACAAACAGAAATATACACATAAGAGAATGTTTGCCGACTTCTGAGTATGTGTCAAAACACGGGCTATAACTGCCCTAAACTTACCACGCCACCGCAAGCAGTCATTCTATAAACAAAGTGACTATACAGTAAAAAAAACAAAAACAAACGCAAAGTAAACAGAAAGTCCTGTAGTTGATATAATGGATCCCAGTGTCAAGGTGTTGATCTGATTGGACGGCCGACCGAAGAGGCTGTGATGTCATGAGAACATTAGCCACTCGTCTTCACCCTCAGGCTTTTATGCGTTTGTACTGCAATTGAACCCCCCCCCCGATGAAGAAAACGTCTTCACTGCTTGTGGTTTGATGCGTGTGTGAGGATGGTGCTGAACCAATAGCCAACTAGCGTGACGGTCACATGGTAAGATACAGAATGTCTCTGAATCGATACACAAAACCGCGCAGGGAGAAGGAAGTCATGTGATTCACTTAACCATGGAAAAAAATTAACATCCATTTGAAAAAGGATACTTAGATCAAGTACATTTCTGGGTTCACTTGTTTTTGAGATTTTTGTTTTACACATTTTTAAACAGTTTTCTAACATTTTCTTCCCCGTTATTCTTACAAACCTTCAAATTAGCGTTTATTCTGTTAAATAGAAGTAGACTTACCAAACTATCATTAAAAAACAAAAAACAATCTCGGCAATGAAACAGTTCTCAATTTACTTTTTCTCTCGTGCTTCTTTTTAAATCCTAGAATGTTTACGTATGCAATATTTAATATTTAATAGTATATATATATATCTCTAATTATTTTTTTTGCGATTGTGAATCACACACGGGATTGTACATTCATCGATGCAAAGTGGAGAGGGAATCTAAGCCCCGCCCCCTCACTTCCTGTGTGCAGCACCATATCCTGTCCAAAGTAGTGCTGCCCCCCCCCCCTCCCCTCCGCTTCTCACTGTGGGTGTTACTAGGTGCATCTCTCTGCCGTATGTACTGTCATTGGTGGCCCCCCCCCCCCCTTGGTGGGGGTCTGGCCAGGCTCCAACCGGGGACCAGTGTGGCGGTCTGGACCTCTTGGGGGTGCACCTCTTCGAGGCTCCGGGCCCTAACTGTCGAACGCCCCCCCCCCCCCCCACCCCACAAAAAAAAAAAATAAACACAGCTCCTCAAAAAAGTCTGCGCCGCTCACGCGAAATCACGACTTGATACGCTCACACACACGCACACAGACACACACACACACACACATACCAAAACCCCTGCCATAGTCACTGCACCGTGCTTGCTTGGATGAAGGGGGGGGGGGGGGGGGGGGGGGGGACAGACGGACGGACGGACGACCCCCACCCGACCAGAACACAGGAACCAGGATCTGTGGAGGAAGCGGGGGACTGAGGAGGGAGGGACTCCCACGCAACAAGCTGCCAAGAAAAGGTGGAGCGGACGAGCTTCGGCCAAACTAAAGCAGGGGTCGGTGGGACATGGTGGGAGGAGGGGGGGGGGGGTTACGGGGGGGGCTGCGTCGTAGGGGTCGTGACCCCACCGGCACGCCACAAAGAGCCAACACATTCTCTTGGCATATGCGTGTGTGAGTGGGTGCGTACGTGGGTGTAGTAGTAGTAGTAGTAGTAGTATAGTAGTAGTAGTAGTAGTAGTGTCAGTCGATGCATGTGGGAGTCAAACCGCACGAGAAGTGTGCCTTTGTGCAAAGGGGTGGATTGGGGTGGGTGGTGGGGGGAGGGGGGGGTCTAGGAGGAGGAGGAGGAGGAGCGCGGGGGAGGGGCCGTCGGGCGGCGGAGGCCCCGGTCAGACCAGGTTGTACTCCTTCAGGTTGAGCTGCAGGATGGTGTCCTTCACGGCGGCGAACACGAAGCGGATGTTCTCCGTGTCCGTGGCACACGTGAAGTGGGAGTAGATGATCTTGTCGCTGTCGGGGTTCAGGTCCACGAACATCTTCAGGATGAACTCGCGGGCCGCCTGCCCGTCCCGCTGGGGGCCTGCGGGGGGAGACAGTGAGCAGCGCAGCCAGACGTTCGGCAAAAGTGCAAAAGAAAATGGAGGGCCATGGGTTGTTTTTTTTTTTCCCCTCCCGGCGAGCAGCGAGACCAGGCAGGACTAGGAGCTCCCACCTCGAGGACCTAACCCTGACCTCTAACCCCTAACCTCTAACCCCCGAACCAGGAGGTGGAGCTTATTATCTTCACGTGTAGAAAATGAGACTGGACAGAATGGACATCGATTATGACTTTGATTAATGCTCACAGGTTCACAAACTCAATATCATTTCACGATAGCCGGCAACAGGCTGGATCCAATGTCATTAGCTCAACATTTGGCTGAGTAGCTTCTTCCCGTTGGGAAACTTATATATAGAGCCTTATTGAGATAAAACTCCTCTGATCTAAAGGGATTACACCAGGAAGTTATGTGCCTGAATCAATCCCAATTTGGGGAGGTGAAAAATATCCTAATAACAAGGAGCAAACAGACTGATCTCCAACCTCCTCCCAGCCTCCCACTTCATGGAAATCGTGCGTGTCGTAGGCACTCCATTCCTGAGAACCTGCTCTACCACCATCAGGGGGCGGCCATCTCCCCAATGAGCCAGCATTATGGGTTTGAATCCCAGGGAGCTTCCCCTCCTCTCCCTGCGTATAAACCCACCCCCCCCCCCCCCCCCGGAGAAGCTCTCACCGTCAAACTCTGGGAAGTAGTCCACCAGGTGAGAGTAGGCGATCTTCTCTTCTAGAAGGTCCTTCTTGTTGAGGAACAGGATGACGGAGGAGTTCTGGAACCAGGGGTAGGTGATGATGGTCCTGAACAGTGCCTTGCTCTCCTCCATACGGTTCTGGAAGGAGGGGGGAGAGGATGTTGTCCATGTGCACAGAAGGTTGGTGTGTGTGTGTGTGTGTATGTACTATATATGTGTGTTGTCATGTATGTGTATGTGTGTGTGTGTGTACATACCTCGTTGTCCGACTCCACCAGCACCTGGTCGTACTCGCTCAGCGCCACCAGGAACATGATGGAAGTGACGTTCTCGAAGCAGTGGATCCACTTCCTCCTCTCTGACCTCTGACCCCCCACGTCCACCATCCTGGGAGGGGGGGGGTCCAGAGAGACATCAATGAGAATTCTGATTTTTTTTTTGGGGGGTTTCAGCTAAACAGTTCCTATCTTTGTTTTTATAAAGTTACCTCAATATAAAACCCAACACCTTCTGACAGCACCAGGGCTGAACCCATCAAGCAAGATGTTTATAAAGAGAAAAAAAAACAGCTGCTTCTGTAGCGTTATATCCATGACTCTATAACTCCACCCCCGCAGGGGTTAGATAGAGGGTGCCTCGCGCTGAGGATCCTAGGGGGTTCATTAAGACACGCTGGCTCCGTGACCCTAATTAAAACGCTCTTATCCAGGGACCAGGGGCCCCTGGAAGATTATTTTTACAATCACACGGGGACCGACCAAATGCAGAACCGGGGGCCGCTTTATATATCCTGACCCAACGTTGGGGAAAACAAGGTTCTGGCCAGGTGAGAAGGACTTCTCTGATTGGCCACAAAAAAAAAGAAAGAACAATAAAAAGACAGTTGGGACAAATTCATCATGACGGATGGATTCAACACAGACAGACGACAGAAATGAGCACTTGGGCCTCTGTTATCCAGCAGTGATGTGGTTAGACGCACGCACGCAAACGAAAGACAAACCAGCAGCGCCCGGAAACGGTACTTTGTAACGGAAAGAAGGCGGAGGAGGTAGGAACGGACAGGTGACACGTAATGGACGAGCTACGACCGCCACCGAGGTACGACGCGCCCTAGGACAGATCTCGGATCTAGCATCGGTTAGGGTGATTAGTTGTATATTTACGGTCATTGATTGGCCTGTATGAGTGCCTCTCTGCCGCTCAGACATGAGTAATACGACTCATGCCCACTGGCAGAAGCTACGTTTTGTAGCCCCTAGAATACCGAATTTCAGACACGTCGATTTCTTTTTGACATTCCACAGTGAACCCAAACCGCCAAGCCGGCCGTGTTGACCTTTGACCCACAGTACCAAGGTCCACCCTCACCCACTATTAATTACTCACTAATTACCTTGCCCATGTATCCGAGGTCATTAGGAGGCATGTTGCAAATAGTTTCAACATTTATAGATTAGCATATCTCTCTTTCTATGGAACGCACTGAGCTCCGGGAGGTGGATCTGACACTACATCCTTCTAGAGAGGGACTGGTTGATCAACGTTCTGCGCGGCCCAACCCGTCTCTGTTTCCTGCCAACCTGTATGCAGCCGCCCCGCCCCTCCAACCCGGGGCCCCGCCCCTCCCCTTGAACCAAGAGCCCCGCCCCTTGAACCCCGTCTCCTCGCCGGATCCCTGGTGCGATGGGACGGGTGGACTGGCATTCAGTTCTCTCCCTGGCCCAGAGTCCCACCCTCCCCCTGGTGGTGGCCCAGAGCACTGCAGTCCACTGGGACCCCGGGGGCCAATTGGGGCCCTCCAGGACCCGGGGCCAAAAATAACACACTCCACCACCATGGAGAGGGCGACCTCGTTTCAACTGCCAGCCGGCGAGGGGAGGAGAGGAGAGGAGGGGAGGGGCGCGGGTGACCCATTTAAAGAGACGGGGGCCCAGAAATGTAGGACTGTGGGCTCACGAGAGAAGGGGTGTGTGCATAGGCGTGCACACACACACACACACACACACACACACACACACACACACACACACACACACTGTGTGTCAAAGTCGAACGACCGGTAAATAAATGGTATTAAAGAAAAAGGAACAATGTCCACACCGCCACACTCCCACTCCGCTGTGATGATGCCTGGGCAGAGCCAGGATGAGGGGGGGGGGAGGTGGTTGTGGTGTGTGTGTGGTGGTGGGGGGGGGGGGGGTCTCTACCTGAAGATGATGCTCTGCAGGTCGAAGGGGTACTCGATGATCCCTGTGGTGGGGATTCGCACCCGGAGCACATCCTGCTGGGTGGGAAGGTAGCTGGGGTCCGCGATGCGGTCCAGGTCGGTCAGATAGCTACAGCGGAGACGAGGGAGAAAACGACAGGGACAACAGTTATACGAAGCATAATAGGAAACCAAGGCCACCTCCCGTCGGCGCCCTGCCAATCAAAGAGGCATGGATCAGTCCTCTAGAGAAGTACGTTGAGGAGAAACCAAAAGGATGAAATCCGGGAGGTGCGTTAGTGTCAGTGTCACTGCCGCACACACACACATACACAGACACACACCTTGGCTAGAATCGAGGAATGGTTTTGAGCTGCCAGAGGGACCTGCGTTAGCCACTAGCCACAGTACAGCTACTCTGAGGGACCTGCGTTAGCCACTAGCCACAGTACAGCTACTCTGAGGGGCCTGCGTTAGCCACACACTACAGTACAGCTACTCTGAGGGGCCTGCGTTAGCCACTAGCCACAGTACAGCTACTCTGAGGGGCCTGCGTTAGCCACACACTACAGTACAGCTACTCTGAGGGGCCTGCGTTAGCCACTAGCCACAGTACAGCTACTCTGAGGGACCTGCGTTAGCCACTAGCCACAGTACAGCTACTCTGAGGGACCTGCGTTAGCCACTAGCCACAGTACAGCTACTCTGAGGGGCCTGCGTTAGCCACTAGCCACAGTACAGCTACTCTGAGGGGCCTGCGTTAGCCACACACTACAGTACAGCTACTCTAGGGGACACTGGGCCACTAAGGGAAGGAGATCTCATCGAGCTTGAAGAAAAGACCCTAACCACGTCCACCTTTCCCCATGGGTTGATACTTGAATCCTCTCCCTCTGGTGGGACGCAGACGCTGCGGTCGGGAGGGGCGGGGGCAAACAGGGTCGTACTTCAGAGGATCAGCAGGGTTAAATGACCGGGTGTCGGCCCTCACTCTGTGGAGTCTATAAAGGGCCGGAAGGGTCAAAGGGCGTGACCTCCGCCGGGGTCAGGGCTGGTGGTCCCTCGCGCTCCCTCTCTGAACGTCCGGTGCCCCTGTTCAGTGGTGTAGGTGCCCCAGGTGTCCCCCGTGGGCTCCGTACAGCAGAGCGACTGCAGACCCTGATTCAGACTGGGAAACCTGCACCAGACCTTAAGGAGGTAGTTCAGGATTTTGGACATCGGGTCTCATTTCCAAGTGAGCCAGTGTGTTATACATCATTGGAGACTGTTCAACACTTTTCATTCAGTCCTTCTAGTTGCAGAAATCGCTGGTGCTAGGCTAGCACAAGTCGAGGGGGACTGCAGTACACCCAATGCAAACCAATTATAATGCCCGACTATCGATGTAAATGTCTGTGTTGATAGAATAATATTAGAAATAAAACTATCCTTGTATCGCAATGATCACATTACATTTTGGGGGACTACTTTCTCAGCAGTGGCAGAATTTTACTTTGCTCCGGTGTAGCAACCAATTCACTACAGCAGAAGGTAAACAGAGAAGCGCACTCCAGGTAATATCAGTCCGCCGCTGCCATAGCTTGCTTCCAACTACAGGGATTATAAATTAAATGCAATGCGATGCAAGGGTAAGTTTATTTCAAATACTATTCTATCAACACAGACATTTACATTGATAGTCTGGCATTATAATTGGTTTGCCTCTGGAGTGGGTAAAACTGTTTTTATTGGCAGGCTAGCAGTTCCCCTCGACTTGCGCTAGCCTAGCACCAGCGATTTCTGCAACTAAAAGGACTGAATGAAAAGTGTTGAAAACGGTCTCCAATGATAAATAACACACTGGCTCGCTTGGAAATGAGACCCGATGTCCAAAATCCTGAACTACCCCTTTAAAGTGGCAGTACGATCTAAAGGCTGCAGAGAGATGTCAGCGCTACACGGCTCCTTGTGTGAGGAACGACCGGAGGAGGACGCAGAGAAGGGATGGATACTCATCTGGCTCCTATAGTTTCACATGTGTTGCTCTTGTCTGCGATCTCTGGTTAACTCTCAGATCGTACCTGCAGCCCCGTTAAGTTCCTTCTATAGCTGCTTTCACATACGGACGTGCATCCGTCTGTTCTCCGTCTATTCTACAGAGGTGCCGTATATGTGAATGATATATCCTGACGTTGGACCTCCTGATATATAAAAATACTACCCCCGAGGTAGTATGTTCACCGGAGGAAATGCTGATTACCTTATATGTGAATGAGCAGTAGGATGTCGGCATTTCACACCAGTTGAGTGGGCGTGTTGATGACGCTTCGGTCTACGTTTGCATGTCATTGAGTGGCACCCGCACCCTAATCGATAATCAGCCTATTGCCTTTTGTTCGCTGAATGGTTTAAAAAATATTTTTATTATTATGTTACACCTTTCCTGCTGTCGGCTCCCAGACCATAGTCGAGGAGCACAGAAGTGACGTTCCGCTCCGTTGATTCTCTCGGGAGTAACACCCTTCACTTTGACCGGCAGTGGGTCTGCTTATAGGTTTGAATATGGTCGGAATGAAGCGGCCACGATTATTGACAGGCTGTGTACTTTATTCTTAGTTTCACTAACTTTACAGTAGGGCCTACACGTTTGCACAGACACAACCGGACTCGTTTATTACCTCACTAAACTGACACGCTACCGCTCGCTCTCCTCGCTCATCCACTCACACACACACACATGTGCTACTCTCGTAACAATTATTATTGACAACAGTTAGCTGAACATTATAGGGTCCCGTCCTTCCACCCCCTGTTTTCTCAGTTAAACACAGAAATCAACTACATTTGTCCCAGTGTTTGTTAGATGTGAAATGAAGCCAAAAAAGACGCTCTCTTCCTCCGGTAACGCAGTCGTTCATGACGCTTTTCTTGTTTGTCGTTTCTTCTATTTGTCTGTAACTCATGCTCCAATCTTTCATTGATCGATGCGGATGTTGTGGATGCAACGGAATATATGCATCGCTGCAGCAACATTTAACATGATCTCGATGAGATATGCCCGTTTTGCCTGCGTGCTGTCTGCGGTCAAACCAAAACAAACCCGATCCCACCTCTTGCGACCCTACGTCATATGCCGCCCCTTGCAAGCCCGCCCCCCTTAAGCAGCCGGAGATTCTACTGACACCGATCTCCGTATATCGGGCATCAAGTGTGAATAAGTGTGAATGACCCTCACGGTCGAACCTCCTGCTCCACAAATGCGGAGAAAAGACGGAGGTCATATGTGAAAGCAGCTCATGTCACTCAAGGCTGAATAAGGCAGCTGTGCTATAAGAACATACCTGCTTAGCACCCCGCGCTATACAGAGGACATCCAGAAGGTTTGGCAGAATGTGGACAACATTACAAATATAACACACCCACACCCACACACACACACATATTTGTTTTTATGGGCGATACTCATAATAACGCATTATTATTTCGATTACTTCCACACACTAATAATCCCAAAACATGACACGCACACAAAATGTTTGCAAATGTCTACATGCATGCGGTACGTTTATTCATAAACAATTAACATTTGTGTCGTATATTTGGACGGACACACACCCCCACACCCCCACGGGACCTACTATTTGGTGGAGTCGGAGAGCTGGTACTCTCGGCGGCGGTCGTAGGCCTCCAGGATGCCGGGGTCGGCCCACAGGGTCTTGATGGCCACGACGTAGGGCTGGTCAAAGCCGTTGATCTTCTCAATGTCTACCTCCTTCACCAGCCCGGCGTTGGACTGAGGAGGGGGAGGAGATCCCATCGGGGGGGGGGGGGGGGGGGGGGGGGGGAGAACACATCAGTAAGAATGATACGAAGAACCGTCCAGAGCCACGAGGTAAGGGCGGGGCAGGTTAGAATCCCCCCCCCCCACACTGACGGGGAGCCACAGAGCAAGAGGGTGGGTCTGGGATACAGGGTCAGGGTTTCCCACAGCACTTTACAGCTTTAAACCACTTTAAAGCAACACACGCCTGCCGCCTTAATTACGTCAAAAAAAAAAAAAAAAAAAAAGGTTTATTTAAATAGTCGATATTATACAAAAGTATAAAATAATCGAAACTTCATTCACTATCTGTGTATAGATCAGGCCGCAGGGCAACTGTCTGACGGCAAACCCCACCACCCTAACCAGCACATTTTCTGCGGGAAACCCTGAGGGCGCATGCACATCGATTTGTCTTCACTTTTGTGATGAGACCTAGCCCTGTCGTCTAACGGGCTGATTATGGTCCCACGTTCACGGGGAGTTAGCTTAGGAGGTAGAGCGGGTCGGCTGGTAACCGCAAGGTTGGTGGTTCGACTCCACCGTCGGGGTGTGAATGTGTGCATGAATGGGTGAATGTTACGGACCCCTTACGTCCTTGCGGACCCTCCTTGCGTCCACCGCAAGGGCCTGACGTGCGCCTCCCAAAAACTCTGTTGAGGCGACGCAGCCGCAAAGGCCTGTGATTTGTCCGCTCACTAAAACCCGACGCAGAACCATGAAGGCTCACGACTGCGTCAAAAGCGTCTGCGTGGCCGTTGCGTTGCGTGAACGTGGAACCATAATCAGCCCTTTACTTCATGCATGCAACCAGAAGTCCCGTCTTGGGATTAATAAAACACAGACTGCGTCGCGTCGCACGACCAAACGGCGGTCCCCCCCCCCTTCCCCCTGCTCACCCGGTTCTGCTCGTATTTGTAGGGGATCTTCAGGGTCTCTGTGGCTCGGATCATGGACTGCATGGACGTGAAGATGTTCTGGTAGACCAGCCGGATGAAGCCCCTCTTGTCCTCGTCCGTGTAGCCCGCCCCGTGGATGATCCGCATCTGCTTGATGAAGGTGCTCTTACCGCTCTCGCCAGTGCCTGCGCGGTCAGGGGACAGAACGCTGGTTAGTACTGGACCTACCCCTCTAACAGTACCTCAGGGTCCCAGACCACTGGTCAGGCTGAGGACCGGCCCTCCCTCCTAAACCTTCCCATTGAAGTGGATCTAGATCTCCTCCCCAAACCACAGTATAGCCAAACTGGTCGAAGGACTCATTGATTTGAATATAACTAAATATGATCCAGTATTTGTTTAGTGACCACTATGCCAACACTTGGCTAATACCACAAAGATGACACATTGAGGAAAGTGACCGACAGTCAAAGGGTTGTAAAGGCAGTAATTGCAGAATAAATCCCCAAACGCACCACTGTAAACTATCCATCTACAAGCAAGCATTCAAGTGGGTGATCATTTTTCTTTAAGTATTCAACTCAGCTAAAAGTCCATCTAGATAGTTTATTAGGGTCCAATACCAAGCGGGCAAACAGAATAATAGACGTCAGACGTCAACAGTTGTCCCTCACACTCGTCTCCACAAGCCCCCCCCAGCCTCTTGGACATGTGATGGGGATGTGTAGGCCTAGAGGAAGAGGCTAAGAAAATGGTTGCGATCGCATTGAAATGCATGGGAGGAAACGTAATGTCAGATAGCCACACCGATGATGAGGATAATGAGGATGGCCACCAGCTCAGGATGTGATTCATGACGGATGAGCTAATGAAAAGCAAGAGCAGCCAAAATGTGATCCTAGCTGGAGCAGCATCCATCATTTGGCCAGTTCTGCTTGCAAGTCTTTTTCAATTAGGCTGCTCATATTTCAGGTCGTTATAAACTCGTACTAAAGCGCATTAATCTCCTCCAGTCGGGACAAGATAAAAATGGGACCCAACAGAGATCCATAGTATCTGTAGAGCTGAGAGGGAGAGACGAGGGGACACATGCACATACACCACCTACATTCAAGGTTTTGAAGAGCGGCCATATTTTTGTTACCATAGCAACCCCATCCTCTGACTCCCTCAGTTTGTTCATATCTGTGTTTTTTTTTTTTGTTGTCCTTATTTTTACCGCGCTACATCCTGGTTCTCCCTGCTCTCCGAGTCGGAAGGTAAATATACCTCCTCAGAGACGAGGTGGTGGTGGTGCCACAACCAAAAGACACTAGAGACAGTCTGTATTCAAACGGACGTCCGATATAGTAAATCCAAAACATAGGAGCTGAGAGCCGTCCCGGGACGGGGCCCCACCACTTAATGCCCAACGCTCGCCCCTGCCCCGCCCCCCCCCCGGGACGAGACTGAAGGGCAAAGGAGAACAAATGGAACAAAACGGAGCCCAGCACCCCGCACGGATCAGCTTCTCTGGGGGCTCCTGAGCGATGCTTACTACCGGCTACTGGCTGTTCACGGGCCGTGGTGGGGGGGTTCTGAGCTGGGGGGGTTCTGAGCTTGGGGGGGGGGGGGGGCAGCTCAGGGGGCAGAGCGGAGCCATTCTTTGTGCTGGGGCCGAGAAGGCGGTGTCCTAGCTGCGGTGGCGATGGGGGGTGGGGGGGGGCTGCAGACTGGCTGAGCTGAGGGGAGCAAGGAGATCTCCCTCAGGCTTAAACGTTTGATTTATTTCTCGTGACCCCCGTCACAAGATCTGCCTCCCCCCCCCCCTCTCCCCACCCCTTTCTACTGTCCCTCCTCCTCCCTCCAAAGACAACACGTCTCTGTCCCTGCCTCCCCATTCATCAACTCAAACCACAACTACTCCATGTCCTCCACCCTCATGCCCTGCCCGCACTACAAACCACACACACACACACACACACACACACACACACACACACACACACACACACACACACACCCCCCCCCCTTTGGAGATCCATAACTAGAATCCATCCATTCTCTTCCCTCTCTATTTTTTTTTTCTCCTCTCTTTATTTTAGCAGCGACGACCTAGAAAAAGGAGGCCACCTTTTAATAGCTTGCATGCTACTTGGACCGGGTAACGCTTTCCTCTCCAGCTGGCAGCCAGCGAAGGAGACCTGGAGTGTGAGGAGGAGGAGGAGGAAGGCTTACTATGGCGGCCCCCTGCACCCAGCCCAGCACCCCGACAATACCACAGCGGGGGGGGCGCCACACAGGCCGCACGGCCCCCCGGCGCTCCGAGGGGAGCCTGGACAGCTCCTTGGAATAGAGTGGAGCCGACGGGGTCAACGGTGAAGCAGCCAGAAGTGACACCAGCACACATGTTCTGAACCGACTGCAACGCACAGAGCCGCCTCCCTCACTACGCCATCTGGCATTTAAAATGACCGCGCAAAACAATGCAACGTACAGAAAACAATGCAACGTACAACAATGTAACATACAATACAATAGAACCTCAGCAGGATGACTGACCAGCAATGTTCCAATCATGGCACTTTTTGTTATAATCCTTAAACGCAAGACTTGAGTAATGCATTCAACTCGTGTGTGCGTGCGTGCGTGCGTGCGTGTGTGTGTGGTGGAGTTATTTTGCATCATGATGTCTAAAACGTGATGCAAATGCTCACCACGTTATTGCTATGCAAATGTTCACTGTGATAACCGGCCTCATTCCTGGTGTGGGATTGTGGATCGGTTTGGCGGATGCTAACCATGCCCACCAGACTGGTCAGAAGGCACGGTTAACCCCCACACAGCCACACTAGTCAAGGGGAGCGTCCCAAGCTTTGTAATTAACATGACTCAAGTCCATCAATTCAACCCCAAAAACAGAAGATTTAACTGGAGCCAAAAATAGTGATAATAATATTTTGAGGATACCATGACCACAGCTCTGGTACAACACCACATCCGTCTACATATGGAAAATACCATGAAGATACCAAGACCACTACCATGAAGATACCAATACCACTACCATGAAGATACCAAGACCACTACCATGAAGATACTAGACGATACCAAGACCACTACCATGAAGATACCAAGACCACTACCATAAAGATACCAAGACCACTACCATGAAGATACCAAGACCACTACCATGAAGATACGAAGACCACTACCATGAAGATACCAAGACCACTACCATGAAGATACCAAGACCACTACCATGAAGATACCAAGACCACTACCATGAAGATACCAAGACCACTACCATGAAGATACCATGAACACTGGTCTGGTCCTACATCCTTCTACACGAGGCCTTCACCACAGTGACCGCCCCCCCAACACACACACACCCCCACCAGTCCACTTCTCCCTCTCCATTCTGCCTTCCGCTAACAGCTTTCCACAGTGTTGGCTGCCGCCTGTATCTGGGCAAAACGCTCCTTCTCCCGCTACAGTCTGCCTTCATCTCTGCCGAGCTGGCCGTGTGTGGGTGTGCGAGAGCAGCAAATTGCGCACACACACACACACACACACACACACACACACACACACACACACACACACACACACACACACACACACACACACACACACACACACACACACACACACACACACACACACACACACACACACACACACACACACACACACCACAGTTTGACCACCTTAGGACGGCTTTGTCCGTTAGTCAGTGCGCTGAGTGCTGTGGGTGAGTGGGAGTGGGGGAAATGGTTGATGTAATACTGGCATGATGTCCAACTGGACAGAGAACTGACTGCAGTCTCTTCTTCGTGAGCAGCTAGCGCAGGGCAGCGGAAACAGCTTTAGCTTGACGAGAACACCATTATTTTTGGAGGTTGACTCGTGTACTTTAAAATCAGCGGTCACAGTGGATCACTATGTACACTTCTGTCTGTCGAGGCTTGAATCTCCGAGTGATATTATCATTCAGAGTCACAAGCTCTCAAAGATAAGGTATCATAAAAGTGATGACAAATGGAAAGAAAATGGCCTAGAGCCACTGTGCTAGTAGCAGAAGGATGCCAGAAGGCACCGCAGTCGAAGTCTGGTGTGGGTCTGAGCTTCCTGGGGGTGTGTGTGATAGCTAGCTTAAATCTGAGGAGGGGGTCTCAGCTTCCTGGGGGCAGGGAGCCAGGGTAGGAGTGACGGCCCCTAGCTAGCTAAAGTCTGAGGTGAGGGTCTGAGCTTCCCGGGGGCGTGGAGGCGGGGTACGAGTCACGGCCCCAAGCTAGCCTCGGTCACCCAACGGCTGAAGTCTGAGGGCACATAAGCTCCAAACTGGTTTTACTTTCTTTCGTAAATTTGTTTCTACAAATTATGGTGCTGGTGGTGGTGGAGATGTTTAACAGAGTAATTGGCGAACACCACCTCAGCCAGTAAATAAACAGTAAAAATTAAATTAAAAAATTAATCCACACCATGTAGACTGGTGTAAACTGAAATCCCTGTTGGAAAGCTTCATTCACACGAAAAGCAAAAGACACAAATATCTACTCCCCCCCTTTTCATTTTCTGTTCCAATTTCTCTCAAATCCAACATCAACTGTATCCTAAACTAGCTTCCTTCTTCCATCTTCACCACAAACTCTTTTTTATTACAGGTAACCTATAATGTAGGGGAACGGTTGCATTTGATTTTGTTTGACAAACTAGCTGGTGACATGCTGGTAACCGTGCTTTTGTCTTCGTCATACATAAGATGACTATTTGTCACAGCAAATGGGTTCCGTCCGTAAAATACAGAGAGCGACCGCGTGCCAAAGACATTGTACCTCGACAACGCCTTCCGTAAACAGTCTCAGGCCTCCGGCTGCACAAGGGAACGTTTTGAGTCCTTCCCCCCCCCCCTCCCCCTACATGCACCCAAAGTTACATTTCCGCAAGAAGTACTTATTGAATCAAAGGCTGAGGTGACGACAGCTCTTGTCAAACACTGATTGGTCAATGAAGCAAGGCCATCGTCCAAACCAATCGCCGAATGGTCCAAAAACGATTTTCCCTACCAATTGCCGGTACGAGCGAGCATCTAGGGAGGTCACAAAAGTAAACCAAACTAGGGAGTGTCGGTGGGTAGAGTGACAGGTTGGACGGCGTCCATCTCTGTCAGAGCACTTTGCCCTCCCTGCTCACTTTACTGTCCGCTCCAGCAGTTCATTTACACAACGCAGCCAAGGCCAGAGCCCCCGTGTTTTGACCAAGTACAGGCAGACGGCTGGGAGCAGTGGCCCAGCCTCATGGCCCGATAAGGCCTCCCAGCCCCAGACCACTGCCACAACATAGCTCTTTCATTCAGTCATTTCTCTCACAAGTTGCACGTAGACACACCAGTAGTATTATATATTTTTGATCTTAAGGGCCTATTAACAGATTGAACCAACCAAACGATGCTAGTTGCTGGGTTTGCGGTACCTTGGTGCCTGAATAACCAATTCTCAATGGCATGCTTGAGGTTAAAAGATTGTGGACGAGTAGTGCAGGGGGAAACAGGAGTGAGACGGCAGCAGTGTTGGTTTTGTCAGTCAGGTGAACACGTTTCTACACAGCATTCATACTGAACAGCCACAGCGTGTTAACACTACAATGAAAAAACTCAGACATGCTGCAGGAAGAGCAGCACAAGAATAGATATGAAATCAAAGATGATCGCATATTTTTAAAAGAACTCCAGAGGTGTCACGGGCCACGGGCCGCGGCCCGTATCAGCTGGATGGAGTAACCTGATTACACTGGGTTGATTGTGGAGGATAACAACATAATCAACAGATCACGCCGTGTCCCTGGAGGGGGGCGATCAATTAACTGTCCAAATCAAAAGGAATAACAAGCTACGACACGTGCATGACCCTATTCCTGACATGTACGGCGTTGCACTTTATCTGTCACTCGGCTTTCTTCAGGATGGCCTCCTGAGGGTCATTCTTATCAAAGTTACCCAGAATAACTTTGGCCTACCTGCCCCACCTCTCCCCATGATCCACAAGGCCAAGGCGTTGCTTCCTCCAGGTTCAAGTCTGGTGGCATAGCTGGAATGAGTGCATCGTCCTGCTCTACAGACTGAAATCCTGAGTAACGGTTCAAGAGGAGATATTTAATATCTTGTGCTAATGGTTGGTAATGCAGTTGGTCGGGAGACACTCGTGTGTTTGCCAAGTCATCGGCGGTGTCGTCAACAGGAATCCGGTCTGTGCAGGAAATACAATTTCTGCACACTTTATACATTGTCTACATCGTTTAACATCCCAGACAGAACTAGGGTTTTAAATGAAGACCCAGGTTGTGTTGGGTTGGCGAGCCGCTGTTTGAAGCATTAAAACAGCCTTGATCAACTGCAGTGAAACGAGTCGTGTTGGGCCTACAAATGATCACTTCATTTACATGTCCATTAGCCCTATACATTATGTTTACATCCAGTCAATATTTCCAGGTGATTATATCTCCAAAAAAGAAGAAAACCTTTTGTTCTTCTCCTAAAAGGATCCTTCAGTACGTTGGCTGAACCACAGCTAGAGACCTCTGGCCCCCGTCACTTGAGAAAACTTAGGATCCACAATTCTATCTAGTTCTAGATTTTACTATAGGTCAAATACAGTACTTCCTCCTACAAACCCATTATTGCTTATAAACAGGCTTAGGCCTGTTGAGTCTGAATAAAAAGACCATCGAGTGACCAAACCATCACTCGATGGTCTCCTCCCAGCCCAAGCAGAGGGAGATTGACCTCAGAGTGTTACTGCAGGATAATAGGACTCACTGACATCTTAAAGTCTGAGCGGAAGCTGTGTTTAACCAAGCCTATTAAAACCTGCTCTAATCCTGCCTTACACGTCCTTATCCAGGCCCCCATTGATGACTTCAACTCACTTAGGATGCAGCCGTCACAGAATGGCTGATCACACCACTTGCACCTTCTTAGAGTACAGCAGTTCTTCTCAGTCTGACGCAAAGCACAGACTCCCATGTACTACATACCAATTACAAAAATGAACCACTGACATCTGCTGCCAGGTCCTTCAGCCTAATATTTTTGTTGCTCCGATATAGATTGCAGGCTACGCTCTGACCCTGATTTGCAAGTTGTTGCTTTGGTAACCCCCCCCCCCTAATTATCCAAGTAGCCTATACCATAAAATATATGTGCTTGGTTGCAAATTGCTGGTGAATGCATAGTAAAGAAAGGGTTTGAGGAAATTGAGTTCCACTGGAAATGGGAATAGCTGATCTTTTACCTCATGTTTTACAAGATAACTGACAAGGAATGGAATTTAGGAATAGGATAGAACATATAACCTTATGGCACTGCTTTATGATTCTGAAAGTACACAATTAAACCAGATAATGGGGGGGAACAGTGCTATAGGCGCATATATATATATATATATATATTTAATTGACAGTATAACTGTTCTGACCTACTTCTGGCAGAGGAGTCAGCTGGGAAATGAATGAAAGTGTATGCCACGCATGTCAGATAACCTACACTGCGTTTGGTGGGCAAAGAAATGGGAGCAAACGTACTGAGACAGAGGAGACAACCTAGATAATTCCAAATGTCCTCAATAAAAATAAATACAAAAAAAAAAGGTATGGCCAGCGAAAGAGTCCACTCCTCACTCACTCGGTACGACTGAAATGGGTCACACGGAGTTGGCCAGCCACGCAAAACATGCATGCAGACTTGAACGCGAGGAAGCCACTAATGTAGCCGTGCTGAGATACGGATCAATAAGAGGTCTGCTTATTCAATAGCCACACACCTACACAATACCTGACGTACTTATTGTACTCTCAGTAGAAAATATTGGCTTTTTATCGCCAGCGAAATGGCAGGCATTTGTACACACGTTGTGTACCAACAAGTTAATATAACCAACTATGCATCGATAGGTATAACTACTGGAAGCACGACTATGTGTAGAAAGCTCCACAATATCGTGCAAGTGTTATGCAATCAGGTGAACGCAATAATGAAAGCACACAGCCTTGCAATGCTATGGCTTCAGGTTCTCTCCCCCATTGTGCCCATCTCGTTCTATCTGCCACTTTAGGCCGAGACCAACCCCCCAAACGCTGATCCAGTTCCCCCATCTGATCCGGATCACACGCAGAGCTCCTGGTCCACCGGACGGCCAACATCATGCAGACTAGCCAGCTGTTTAGCTCGTTAGCAGCTGGTTCAACCATGACAGCCCCAGTTACTTGGATGCAGAGTGAAACTGGATTTCACACGAATATGCATAATCAAATATACACAGCGCCACATTTTTTTGCGATTGTTATTTCCATTAAGCATATAAAAGTCCCCTTAGAACGACCAGCCAGGGGGAAAGCATGCCACCCAGAAACCAGCTCACCAGCTAGCTAGTCCCCACTAGCAGCACCCTGGCTAGCCTGCTCAAGAAGGCCATGAAACGATAGTTTCTGAGTACGACGACGACGACGTTTTTTTAAATTAAATAAAAAAAGACAGCTCAATGGGAGAAATGTGACAGAGGAGATTAGCGAGACATGTACCGAGTAGGAGTAACTTCAGCTCCCTCCTCGAGTCGCGCTTGTCTCGGCGGAGCTGCTTGTCAATCTCGGCATTGATTCGTTTCGACTCCTTCGCCTCCTCGCTCAGGCAACACGCCATCATGGACTCCAGGGTCATCCCTCTGGTCGGCCCGGTGCAGACAGGACCGAACGGTACCCCCACCACCACGCTCCAATATCCGCCACCGAGGTCTCCGAAAGCCCTCGCTGCGGTCCCGAGGCGAGGAGGTGTTCCGCCGGCCGGGTTGGGGGAGGGGAGCGTCGGGCCTCGCCGTCAGGTTGTTCCCCCCGGCCGGGAGCGGGTGCGCCTTGGCCCGGTTGTTCGCTCGGTAAATCACGGGAGAGCCTCGGACGGGGGAGGGAGTGGAGAGTCGTCGGCGGGGCCCTCTTCCTCAAGATGCTCCGTCCCGTTCGTTCGCTTCAGACAGCCAACGTCGGGTCACTGCAGATGTTATACGGGGGGTGGGGGGGGGGGGGGCTTGTGGTCCTGGTCGCTTCTTTCTGTCGTATCTCCACCTTTGTCTTTCGGCCCAATCAATTAAAAAAGGTCCAAATCAGTCTATAAAAATGGGTACAAACTGCAGCGCCGTGACATAAAAAACGGGGCGAATCTGTCGGATATCTGCAGTGTTTTAAACGACAGCCTCTCCGACCGACACTAGCCGGGCTCCCGGTACCCTTACCGAATAGCTACAGCGTTACAACGAGATCAAAACACGCCAAACGTCCCGTATCCACTTGTCTGTATAATGTGATTAAGTATAAAATAGCCGAATTGGATGGGGAAGGCGAGAGTCCTCCTCGGCTAGCCGACTAGCTCTTAACTACGCCTTCGCAGAAAGTGTCCAACTGCAGTGGTGGAGCCAGCTGCTTTCTCTCCTATGTGCTATCGTGATCCAGATAGCCGCCGATGTCAATCCGTATCATTTTGACAGCTCGATATCTATTTGGTCCTGATCACCCTGTAACACTATTTCCCTGTTCGCAGTCTTTGGCATGGACAGCATTCAGTGTGAAACCACCAGTTCACCACCTCGGAGAGAAGATGCACCGTATGATGGCTGGGGCTGGAACCCTTGAGTGAAGGGGTTGAATGAAAACCTATTTACGACAAACCAATTAAATGGTCGAGGAGGGTCTTCAGGGTGGACTCCGGAGGAAGTCATGTTGGGTCGGATAATTGGATGAACCGTGCATATGTGCGCCCTTACGTAAAGCGAAATTAAAATGTATATATATCTGTTGCAGCACCCACTTGTATGCTTCTCTATAAACCTTTTATTTGTAAAGGAACTGGAATATGTATTAAATAATTCCAAACGGCTGGAGATCGCAGACTGTATAAATTGCAGGATGCAACGATTAGATACATTATTTTTGGACTTAAAGTATTGTTGTTGACAACATTACATTATATATTATCAATGGACAACACTAACGCACACACAACGACGTGAAAGAGGCATCTATGAAAATATGTCGTACTGTCTATTTTAGGTCTATATCCGGATATTGTATAGCCAGTGACATCTTTTGGCCATCGAGTATAATTGCATGTGCTCACTCAAGTATATCAACAGTTATAACGGTTGAGTCCTAACAGTTATAACTGTTGATACATACCATAAACTTGCCTAGTATCTGATAAGGTATTGCAGTATTGACACTATCAGGTCAATCATTTGAAGCACCATGTGTCACCAAGCTAAAATAAACCTCAGTTACTAGTATGTATACTTATAACAATATACTTGTATATTAATATTATAGACAATACACATTTGTTTCCTTTCATATAAGTATTTGAAAGGACATCGATTTACTGTAAGAAATAGCACCAGAAAGACACTTGAACGTGTTGAACCATTGAAGTAATTAAAAAGGAATCAGTAAACTCTGTAGCCCAAGTTCAACGTAATCTTAACCCTTTCACAGAAGGGCTGTGCTCACGCCTGAGTCTTTACCATAGCAACCAGCTTGTACATTCAGTAGGCAGTCTACACTTTTGGGAACCAAAACAGAGCCCTTGGAAATTAATGTGTGCATAGTGAGGCTTTATAAAGAGATTAAAAAACATTGCAATTACCCAGTCCATACATAGCCTTTGAGTACCACTGCTTTGAAAAGCAGCATGACGCATAAAAGGAATGAAAGACAAATACATACAAAGAGGATTTACAAAACAGAATAGGACCACTGACATTTCATTCGCAACGTTTTCATTGAAATGTTTCATGTTAAAATATAAAATATTTAATAAAAAGCCCTACTCCTCCATACACATGGAAGATTCTCCATAATTCAAACACAGCTTTGGACCGAAGGCCTCCCACATCCAACAGCTCCCGTAGCTGTATGTAGAGGGACGTAAAGCATGGCGAGAGATATGATAGGTCCGACGTTAAGGAGTCACTCCTGCTGTTGGAAATAGTCACAGAAGAGGCTCCGGATCTCCTCCGCCTCCCCCTGCTCCGGCCCCTCGCCCACCCGGACGGCGGGCTGGGTGGGCTCGACGCGGACCACCTCCTCCTGCCACTCGGGGCGGAAGGCGTCGCCGCGGGCCTCGCACACGTTGTGTAGGATGCAGCAGGCCAGCACCATGGTGGGCAGCAGGTCCAGCCTGCAGTCGTTCCTCCTGGCCAGGCACTGCCAGCGGGCCCTGAGCCGCAGCAGGGCCACCGCCGCCACGCCACGGGCCTCCGCCACCCGCTGGTTGAAGAGACGCTGGGGTCCGGGGAGGGCGGCGGGGCCCTCTGGGTAGGCCGTGAGGAGCCAGGGCTGGAGAGGGTGGCTGCTGTCTCCCAGGAGGACGTACCTGCACAGGGGAGACGGAGCGGTGGGCAGAGCCCCGTGAGACGAGTCCTGACCACTGAGGGTAAGGGTGGTTATCAGAGCTTCAGAATCAGAGATGATTGAACTCACTATGGGCCAGCGTTGACTACAAATGTGTCTGGGTCAATTTAAAGGAATAGCTATGGTTGAAATGTTATGTGTAGCAACTTAAACCATCAATCCGTCAAATATCCATCTCTTATTTTCAAATGGACAATTCTGGAAGAATTGTTGAACACCATTCTTGTGTTCCAGATCATAATATATCGGTTTGAATTCATTGTCGCCCATTCGTCAACAGCAATCATCATATTATTCCACATGGTATTATCAAATAAAGACCATAACTGCTTGTTCTGCCTCGTCCCCTTCCTTCTCATCGTGTTAAGATGCAACGTGACAGGATAATCACACCCTCCTCCGTCCCCTCCGAGTACCTCAGCGGACGTCCCATGAAGGGGGGAGGGGGGTCCGGGGACAGTTCCCCCTCCGAGGCGGAGGCCCACAGCCTGGAGCTCTGCAGGATCTCCGCCGGGTCGGTCCCACCTGGGAAGCTTCCACAGACGTCCCAGAACTGTCCCCGGCCGTTAACGGACACCTACAAACAAAAGCATAATGAATACCCCTCGTGATTGGACGGTTAGTAGACTCTGGCCAATGGGGTAGAGAGAGACGTCTGTTCGAACCCACCTGGGTCAGAACAGACATCCACCCCTCAGGGTTGCAGTAGTCAGCGGTGTTGGCGGACGGCGTGAGGATGGCGGTGTGCAGCGTTGCCACGACGCCCGCGCAGTGGGGGAACCCCGCTTGGGCCAGGAACGCCCGGGCGGAGTCCCGCAGCTCCCCGGCCCCGGGGGTGCGCAGGTAGGCGGGCTTCAGCAGCACGGCGAGGGCGTGGCACAGGTCCCTCACGCAGCAGCACACAGTGGACTTGCCCACGCCGAACAGCGAGCTGATGACACGGTACTCCACGTTGGCGGCCAGCCGCCACAGGGCCAACGCCACCCGCTTCTCCACGGGCAGCGCCCGCCGCAGGCTGGTGTCCTGCCGCGTGAGCCGCGGGCGTAGCTCATCGCACAGGTGGAAGAACGTCTCGCGGCTCATGCGGAACTTGTCCAGCCAATCGGAGGGCTGGAACTCGTTCTGGGTCATCACACGCTCCCACCAATCGGTGGACCGCGTGGTGGTCCAGGGGCGGGTGCGCATGCCGACGGTGGCGCTGAAGCCTCCTACCGCCGTCATCATCTGGGTGGGGGGGGGGGGGGGGGGGGGGGGAGAGAGAGAGAGAGAGAGAGAGAGAGAGAGAGAGAGATGTAATGATGTCATGTCTTTAATCGTGATCAACTATTTCAAGAGATGTGAAACAAGTGCATTTCCTCAATGGTTCTCATGGATTTACTGGTTCCCACCAAGGAATCAACCCAAACGTATCGTTTTACAGACCAGCTCTAATAGTTAGGGTTAGACACGTATAAATACAAACACCATACGTACCATTAACATCCTCTTCTGTCGCTGCAAGAAGTACTGCCGGTGGCGGACACGTCTCTGGATTTCATTGCGTCTCTGAATGTTGATGTTGTTGACATCTCTTCTGCGCTTCATGAGCATGTAGGTCATGGTGAACATCAGACTGCGCAGCCGGTTGTCCTCGTTCATTTTCCAAACAATCGGGTCGACCAAGATGTAACGGAGAACACATTCAGTTGGGTGTTCAGACTGATCGGGTGCTGTACTGGATCGGGCAATTAGTATTAGGGTCAGAAACTCTGAGTATCCTGGAAATAACCGGGTGCATGTGTCCAGTGTTGTGTATTCTCTCTATGATTTCCGCTCTACTTGTTTGTGATGGACGAGGCAACGATCTCTGGAATTGCAGTGCTGCCCTCTAGCGAACAGAAAAGATACGGCCATCTTTTGGTTTTGGAATATTTTTTAATCCAAACGAAATGAATACAGCAAATGTGAATGCTGACATACATGTCTATCACTGATTTATTTGAGACAGTTATTACTTTGTTATATTTGGCAGCAGCTTTGTTTCCATGACCCCTGTGTTCCACTGTGTTAATGATTGGTTGATGTATGGACTTTATTTGATCAAATTAATGAATGTCCCACCAATCGGTGCAACATCGGTCAATCGGACAATCGGTCATTGCAATGCAAATGGTAGGTTTGAAACCGAATGCATTACAATTTAGATGCCAAAGCTTTTCACTAGAATATCTTAAGTGGTGTTATTTATAGAGCGTTGGACACAGTCAAAATAAGCGAGTAAACGTGCAGCTTATAAATAAGTCATGTCTGAGTGTCAGCAAATTGCTATCATTGAAAAAATAAAAGGTTAAAAAACAAAACATTTTTGTATGCATATTAAATAAATAAATAAAGTTAGATCTCCATATAACTGCTACTTCTTTTGTATCTGTACTTAGCTTGCCTGTTTCATTTTCAACTGCTACATTACACTTTTATTTTGAAGGTAAAGACCAACATCTGCCGGAAGCAGACGACATGGCGACCCTGCTCCCCTCAGGACACCCCCCCGCCCCCCTACCCCCCAGGACACACCCCTCTAAGACACGCCCCTCCAGGGAAATGCCCCTTCTAGGACACCACCCTCACCCGGGCGATGAAGAGCTCTGCCGCCGCGTTCTCAAACTCCTTTGCGTCCATGTTCCCCCCGGGGCCCGGGGCCCGGCCCCCCTGGGCCATGACCTGGGCCACCTTGTGGGAGGAGATCTTAGCGCTGGCCTCCAGGTAGCGGTTCGCCTTCAGGTTAGCCTCCGGGCCCGGGCCGGCGTTGGCGTTGGGGGAGCGCTGGGCCCCGGGCCCCTGGGACGACGTCTCCAGGGCCTCCTGCAGGGTCCCCAGGACGGCCAGGCAGAGGGCCCGGGACGCGGGGCCCTCGGCCGGGCAGCCCACCTGGGCGTAGAGCCGCTGCGCCTGGCGGATGTAGTCGGAGAACACGGCGCAGGTGAGCACGCCCTGCCGGAAGAGGTCGTAGGGCACGGCCTCGTGGGCCTGGCAGTGCAGCCGGCGGAGGAGCGGGGCCGAGGTGGACGCCGGGACCCCCCCCTCGCTGCACAGGCACTGGAGCGTCTGGGTGTACAGCCCCCCCCGCACCCCTCCGCCTCCGGCCCCCGGGCAGCCCTCCCCCGGGGCGGCGGCCTCCGGGGCGGCGGGGTCCGGGCGGCCGGGCGGCGTGGAGGTGCGGTCGCTCAGTAGGTCGTAGGCCAGCAGCAGGTTGTTGCTGAAGGCGGAGCTGCAGGTGGAGACAGGAGACATGACGCATTCCAATCGACACTGGGAGACCGCTGGGGGGCCAGGACCAATGGGAGACTGCCAAGGGCCTTGACCAATGGGAGATCACTGAGGGCCATGACCAATGGGAGACACTTCCTCCCCTTGTCTGGTCAAATCCAAGTGAGACATCGCCCCCTATATATCTTAGCCGGTAATGGATTATTATGTAGGTCTCTGCCAAGTATTGATACAATAGTTATAAGACGTCTGTGAATTTGTATTAGTGACGTCAGTCTGCAAAACAAATGACAACAATTAGGCCTAACATAGTATGCATCTTACATACTAATAGTACGTAGTACCTTGGTAGGACTATACCTTACATAAAGCAGGGACCCGACATAATGTACGCTATAGTCTGGCCCGTTTATACACATGTAGCTGTTCTTACTGTTACCGTTGGGAGTGATGAGCCAGACGCAGATGCCACAGAGCTCTGTTGAGATGCTGCTGCTCCTGTGCGCATGCGCTCGGCACGCCATTCACCTGGTCACCGTCGGAGACGCCTGGCGTCCCGACACTCTCCGACACGGAGGCCAGGTTGCAGAAGTGGTCCGCTAGGAACCCGATGGGGTCGTCCGACCTGGCTTCCACCATCTTCAGAATTGCCCCACGGAGCAGCTCCCCGACTCCCAGCTGGGAGAGGAGCAGCCTGTCGCTCTCTGACTGGGTGGGTTTGACCTCGGGCAGAACCGCAGTCCCACCCGATCTGCGCTTCTCCGCCATTATTTCCCTGGGGTAGTAAACGGAAGTGATCCGCTCGATCGATGCTGATGTGAGAAGTATTCTGGACGTTTCGATATAACACTACACAGGAGCCACCACGCAGTGCACCAGCACACATACAGACACAGACATCTCACCAAGCACAAAATGTAAGATGTCTCTGTTTGTTGGGGTTGCCACGGACGCGCCTCTCACGCCTGGTCGACGTAATGGGGACACAGCGCCCCCTATCGGGATAAAATTGAACATCTGCCCACCTGCATCCATGCCGTGATCCAGGCACACATGACTAAATACATGCATTAAACATTCGTTGATCTTAGTTTAATAGAACAAAAGGCAGAAGTCTCTTTTGCAGTAAGAACTTTCATGAAAATGTATAGCACACATCTTTATCCTGAAGCTAAGATGAACACTTAGTGTTCATCTTAGTGGAGTAATGTTCAGTAAATAATATGTTAGACTATAGTGAGAGTCAGACAAAAACCTTACCATCTCCTGAATCCTAAATCAAGGGGTGCACTACTTGATACTGAATTTGACATTTTGGTTGACTTATTTTCTGTCTCCTGTTATGCAGACAACCGTCTGTGATTAGGTGTGTGTGACTATTCGTAAACCTCCCAGACTTGACCTTTAACCAGTATGAGACAGTGGTCAGTAGCATTGGAAAATAACAATGAGACCCAACAGGTCAGTGGTAATCTTTATTCTCCTGTGAATCCGCTTCAGTGTCAATCTACAAACAGTGTCAAAGTTTACAGTTTAAGCTCATAAGACCGGCTCATTTCTCAACCTTCCTTTTTCAGAACTGAACACAATATTCATAACAATGTAAACCAACTGACCATCAGCGGCAACAAAAATATGGGAACTTAAAGTCATAACCGCAACATGTAAACCTCTCTACATCAGTGGTTCTCAAACATTTTATACCACATGCCACCTCAGAAAATATTTGTCTCCGCAAGTACAACCAATATGACCTATGTTATAAAATATAACAAAATACAGTAGCGTAGGGTTAGTAGTGCTAGGTTAGCAACGTACAACTCACGCAGGAGGCGCATGTAACAATTGTATACCAACAACCTTTTTGAAAAAGCCTAATTATTATTCTAAAATGATAAGACTAATGAGAAGGCTCCGTGTTCGGTTGTAGGATGAAGTTGATGACGAGATGCAATGGTCTCCCAAAAACGCGTACCACAGTTTGAGAACCACTGCTCTACATGTTAGATTTCTACGTCGTTGTCCCAGCCTTCTCCGTTGGCGTGAGCTCCGTTTCCATTGGTCGCATGCAGGGTCTTCCCGTTGTGGAAGGCGGCTGCTTTGCTCCCATTGGGCAAGCCTTTGTGGACGGGTTCAGTGTGTTGAGGTAGGAACCCTGTCTGCAGCTTGTGCTCCAGCTGCATGTTGCTCTGAGGGGGGAGGCCCAGGCAGGCTCTGAAACACACACACACACACACACACACACACACACACACACACACACACACACACACACACACACACACACACACACACACACACACACACACACACACACACACACACACACACACACACACACACACACACACACACACATCTCTTGAGCTTTGTATGGGCATGTCGTGTCATGACTGTCGTAAGGTCATGTAACTAGAAAGGTCGTGAGCCAGTAAAGGTCACAGGTCAACGTCCCAAGCTGGGACATGTCACCTGATTTAGAGATGTTGGTGCTTTTGTGTTCTTTACAACTGTATTGTTACTATAGAAACGTAAGAACCAAAGCAATTCCCACGGGTATGAGCTGCCAGTGAGACGCTTACAGAGCAGACGACAATGGATTTAGTTAAGATCACTTGAGATCCTGCCGCAAGATCCCACATGCGGTGGATCCCGTCACGTCCCCCACCTCATGATGTTCTCGATGGCGGCGCGCTGGCGGAAGAAGGCGTTGACGAGCGGGGCCCCCGGGGGCATCAGGGGGGCCTTGCAGAAGAAGGACAGCAGGGCCAGCACGCTGTGGAAGGACTGGAAGGCCTGCTCCCCCGGCACTCGAACCCGCACCCTCTGACACAGCTCCGTCATCATCACCAGGTCCAGGATGATGGGGCTGGCCAGCAGGGAGTCCTGAGAGAGAGAGAGAGAGAGAGAGAGAGAGAGAGAGAGAGAGAGAGAGAGAGAGAGAGAGAGAGAGCTCAGTTGGGTGGGGCGAGGCAGGGTCATATGATGGATATGATTGGCTCATGGTGTGGTCAGTTTAGGGCGGGGTCCTATAGGATTGGTTCATGGTAGGGTCAGTTTAGGGCGGGGTCCTATAGGATTGGCTCATGGTAGGGTCCGTTTAGGGCGGGGTCCTATAGGATTGGCTCATGGTGTGGTCAGTTTAGGGCAGGGTCTAATAGGATTGGCTCATGGTAGGGTCAGTTTAGGGCGGGGTCCTATAGGATTGGCTCATGGTAGGGTCAGTTTAGGGCGGGGTCCTATAGGATTGGCTCATGGTAGGGTCCGTTTAGGGCGGGGTCCTATAGGATTGGCTCATGGTGTGGTCAGTTTAGGGCAGGGTCTAATAGGATTGGCTCATGGTAGGGTCAGTTTAGGGCGGGGTCCTATAGGATTGGCTAGGGTGTGCTAATGGTAGGGTCGGTTTAGTGCAGGGTAAACCACATGGCAGACATTCTACCGGAATACCGACCTCACAGGTGTTGTGGAGTGCGATGGTGTTGGAGCCTCCCATCATGATCTCTGAGCTGTATTCATCCATGGCCCGTTTACTGTCTCCCACGTAGGGGACGTACTTAATCACCACCTGGAGCAACACAAAACCACATGTTCTGTAACCCTTACTGAACACACACACACACACACACACATACACACAGACACACACACACACAAACATACACACTCACACAGACCCACTCACACAGTGGTCAGGCTTCTCCCCGGGCCGGTACAGGATGGGGTTGGACTGCACCATGTCGTCCACCACGTTGCTCTTGGAGATCTCCTTGGAGCGGAACTGCTGCGGCGCCGACAAGTTCATCCCGTCGTTGTTGCCAAGGTGATTGTAACTGACAATAGAGGTAGGCTGTCAGGGAGACAGGCAGCTCATTTAGAACATTTAGGGCACTAGTCCGCGGTGTAGGACATCTCTAGGAGACACTGTTAGCCGGGGCAGATGTTGGGACACTTGGGGGGGGGGGGGGGGGGTGAGGGGGCATCTTGCTCTGTAGGTCGTGTGGACCATAGGGATGGAACCCAGAACCTTTGGGCTGGTGGTCTATTAACCACCACAATAAACTGCTACCAATACACCTTTAACTCCAATGTTTACGAAATTCCACCGCTGTCAAACCGCAAACGTAATCAATACGGTTATCTGTGTATAACAGCAATCTAACTAAAAAACATTCTTTCCGTTATTATATTGTATCGTTCCCCTCTCCTTCATTCCTTCCATTTCCACCTTGATCCCTTCATTACACGACTATATCTTCCTTCCTTCCCTTCTCACCTTGATGCCGGCGCTGACCAGGAAGTCCACGAGCACCGACTTGATCTTGGTCTGTCCCGACTTGAAGTCGTCCCCGCCGATGAAGACCCCCTTCTGCACCGCCAGCTCCACGGCCCCGGGGACGAAGGTGTTCTGGGGGGCGCCGTTGATGTAGGCGCAGCCCTCCAGGATGCTGGCCACGGCGAACAGCGTGGAGGGGGAAACCTCCCCGCCGCGCTGGGGAGCAGAGACCAGACTTTAACACAGTGTTTGATACGTGGAGGAGGACACACCTGTCTGACCCCTCACCTTGCGGGCCCCTCCCCTGTCGGACCCCTCACCTGGCAGACCCCTCACCTGGCGGACCCCTCACCTGAATGGTGGCCAGCAGGTTCTCTGCCGTGTCGTTCACGCCGGGGGTGATGTCACAGAAGCGCTCTGTGTTGGCGGTCCACAGCACCAGGACTTTGTCCACGCCGCTGGACAGCCAGAAGTCCCTGATGTCGGCCCTGATCTGCTCCACCTGGACAGGAGGGACAGCTACACGTTTACATTTTTCAGATTTCGTGCATGTGTGCTTGCGTGTGCGTGTCTGCAGTCGTAGCATCAGCTCAATGATTGGTACGTGATGTCACCGTTATATAGGAGTCCTTCAGCTACCATCCACACAGAACCCCCTTCCTTTACTGATGCTTAAATTGGTTTCGGACTGCAGCAGAAAGCTCTGGTGCTCGAGCCTCGGAAATGCTAAGCTTGTGTGGGACACTCTGCTGTGACCAATAAAAGAGCTCAACCTCCTGGGGAGCTATCGGATGCAGGTTGCATCCCACTACTGAGAGGTCTCGTTAAAGGGTGATGTCACGACGGTAGCGACGCTGCGGCGCCACACTGGCGTTGGTCTGATGGTAGTTCCTGATGGTAGTTGGCTGAAGAGTTTTGGTATCATCGTGCTTACCTGTTCTGCGATGGTGCCCGACAGGACGTTGTCCGCCCGACTCTCCTGGTTTGCAGCAATGAATTCTGGGATGAAGATGGAGGGGCGGGGTTTCAGGCTGCTCATGTGGGGGCGGAGCTTCTCCTGCAGTGACCAATCAAGGACTTTGGCTCGTTCCATTGCCCGCCCTAGGTCCATTGATGAAATGTCCCAGCCTGACACACGGACACACACACACACACAGATTAAGACAGGGAATGCCGTGCTGGTTGTATTACAGATGGATCTCTTTGAGTCTCAGAGCGGAGGAACAATGGGTCTGACGACTGTTACCTGTAACCCTGAACAATACTTCGATCTATCTTGAGATCTGCCCCCAGTGTAACATCTGAACCACTCTTCAGTAATCTGATCTCATCCAGTTTAGGGAAGAGACAGCCATCTCTGCCTAAGTGAGGGTCCTAGCTGCCTGGGGTCAAGGGTCCCCCCAAGGAGCTCTCGCTCTCTCTCTCTCTCTCTCTCTCTCTCTCTCTCTCTCTCTCTCTCTCTCTCTCTCTCTCTCTCTCTCTCTCTCTCTCTCTCTCTCTCTCTCTCTCTCTCTCTCTCTCTCTCTCTCTCTCTCTCTCTCTCTCTCTCTCTCTCTCTCTCTCTCTCTCTCTCTCTCTAGGCAGTGAGTGGACGGTGGTGTAGGATCAGGCATACCATCAAAGATGATATCGTCAGGGTGCACCATGGGTAAAAGGTCACGGAACGGCACGTGGACCTCCCCTTCGGGCGCCATTCCTAAGCTCACGGTGGACGCCTGGAAGAGCGAGCCGAAGTAGTTGGCCCTCTGGGGAGACAAAGAAAGACCGTCGTTAGTCGCTTTGTCCGTTTAGTCCATGTGTGTTTATCTTGATGTTTTTTTTTGTTTTTTTACAAATATCTTTATTACTATGCATCTTTTTGGCATCCATTTTTTAAACGCTCCGTCCTATTGTTATATGCATTCGTTGACTTATAGGACTTTTAGCGTTGCACATTACATTTCGTTTGACTGATTGATTGATTGATTGACAATTTCTGTATTTGAGTGACTTGAGGGGAGCATGAATGGCATCATGTGTTTATTTTGATTTTAGGATTTTTTATTATTTTCAATTGATAATATCTTGGCTCAAAATCGAACATACGTCCTGATACATATCTCATTATATCCACTGGTGTGTTTCTTTGATGTAAAGCAGTGGAATATAGGTGTGCAAAAAAATAAATAACACAATAAGAAGAGACCAACTGTCAGAAGGAATGCCCATATATGGTATGATCCATCTCTGTATGAACTACAGTTAAGAACTTAAGGGTCTGCTAGGTCGATGATCCATCTCTGTATGAACAAGAGTTAAGAACTTGAGGGTCTACTAGATCTGTCAGCACATGAAGCTCTTAATGAGGGGTCTTCTGTTCTGATCCGAGGAGGGGAGAGTATATTTAGAAAGTAGGACAAAAGAGTCGGACTTCCCCGAGTGAGTCAGTCAGAGTACTGCTATAGCACAGTGGGACCGCTGGACCAGAAGTGTGTCTAGAACACAGTAGGACTGCTGGATCAGAAGTTCTGCTGTAACACAGTAGGACTGCTGGACCAGAAGTTCTGCTGTAACACAGTAGGACTGCTGGATCAGAGGTTCTGCTGTAACACAGTAGGACTGCTGGATCAGAAGTTCTGCTGTAACACAGTAGGACTGCTGGATCAGAGATTTTACTTTTTCATATGCCCTCATCTAGGCTGTTAAGATAGAAAACAGCAACAACGTTTCTACAAAAGTACATCGCTAGTTCAGCTATCAAGAAGAGAGCGAGAGACAGAGACAGAGATAGAGCCAGAGACAGAGAATAGACAGTATGGGAGGCGTCCTGCTTACCTTCTCCCCGGTCTTGGTGGTCCAGCTGAGCCCCAGCCTGTTGGCCAGGACGGCGGCGGTGACGGTGCTGCCGTTGTTGCCCCCCCACCCGACCAGCATCACCCCCACCCGGGGCACGGCCCTCTCCGTCCGGAAGGTCAGCTCATGGGTGCTGGGAGAGACCTGAGCCCAGGGAAGGGGAGGCAGAAGCTCTGTCATCATCGCACCTCTCACTGGTGGTCTGTGAGCGTGCACACTTGTGTCCACGTGTGTGTGTGTGTGTGTGTGTGTGTGTTGACTGAGTACGTCATGGGTCTGCACTCAGGCTGCGGTACTCTGTGGTAATCTGTGGTACTTTGTGGGACCGCCATCAAACACAACCTCAGTGGACTAACGGTCCCGATGAAAGAAGGCCAAGGGAAGTTTGGAAAGAATTCTCAGAAAGTACTTAGAACAGAACCCCACAGATCTACCTCTGCCTCCCCCCTCTGGACGCTGGCTGCTGACGGCTGACTGGGTCCACTGAGGGGGGGGGGGGGGGGGGACGCCTCCCAATAGACACATAATCATGGACGGCGTGAGATGAAACATTTTCAACATGTCGACCCACTTGGGGTGGGTCTGAATGCTGCGTTCTGTCAAGCTCAGAACCTTATTAGCGCGGCTTTACTCACAAAAAAACGGCAGAAAAGTTCCCATTGAAGTGAACGGGGCGTTATTAAACCTTCCCTCACTGATCCCTGAGTCGTAACAGGACTGCTGACCCCAGGTCGGCTTAGACCAGGAAAGAAAAACTTTTCTCAATGGAAAAGAAAATACCAGGGACATTCCTTCCAGAGAAGGAACTAAATCCTTAAGGCACTGCTGTGTCACAACCCCCCCCAGGCCTAAGGCTTTATTATAAGCTTACAATGTGTTTATTACAAGCTTACAATGTGTTTATTAAGATATATGACATCCTCAGACTCATATGCTAGTCACGGGGTGTAGCCAACTGCTGAAGGCTAACGAAGGGTATAGTCTATAACAGCCACACGTTTAAGTTTCAAATAGGTTGCCAGATTGGCCCTAAACAAAATGAACATTTTCTTATATGCGTAAAATAGCATAATTTGGGTTACCAAAGGGTTCGCTATCGACTTCCTACAGAGAGGGGTTCCCTGTTATAGCGTAACACTTGCACCAGGCTTATAGACAGCTATAGATTAAGGGGCCGATCATTCGCTATCCCCTGGTGTAGCCTACCTCCAGCCCGGTGTCGCAGTATAGACCGGTAGGCGAGAGGGGACGAAAGCGGTTTGGGTTTCAACACATCCATTGGCAGTAGTCAGTCTGGCCGCAGACGACGACCAATATGTGAATTAAACGGCTTAATATACAAAGCAAACACAATACCATAGCTCTGCCGAGACACAAAACTGATCTGCGCCATCAAGGCAGCAGATTGAGTACCGTGAATACTCGGCATTACCGGGGGGGAAGTGAAGGACGTCCTTACCGTGATGGTGCTCCCCTCCCGGCGCACCGCGGTGGTCTGGTAAGAGTACTGAGCCTCTATGTGCGTATCGCTGTACTTCACATTGGGACTGTCGATGGTAATGATACCCGGCATCGTTGCGGTCTAAAACACACGGAGAGAGACACACACAACAAAGAGACAGACGTTAACGACGTCGTCATTATTAATATATGAATGGCGAATGACGACTATGATAACATTAAGAGCTATCGGTAGGTCGGCATGTTGATAGAGAACGATCTATAAACTCCACGCACGGCACAAACGTGAAATAGAAAGAGAAACTCACTCACTTCCTGGTGTGGAGGTCTGCTCGGTTCGCAGGTGGCTGGCGGAAGGAAGGGCGCCTGATGGGAGGCACCAGAGGACCACTTACATAAGAGGCTGGGCGTGCATGACGCGAGGAGACATAGGGGCATAGGGACATTAGGGAAATGACCCGAGATCTATTTGTCTCGACAAATGTAGGCTTAAGCCGTGTGTAACACACACACACACACACACACACACACACACACACACACACACACACACACACACACACACACACACACACACACACACTTCATACCGAATTAATATTATTATTATTATTTGTATTTAAATATTTGTATTATTATTATTATTATTATATATATTATTATAGTAGCCTAGTAGCCTACTATCACGGTAGTGAATGAGAGGTGTTTTCGGTGGCCGTTTTAGCTTATCTTAAATAAATACAAATAAAATCTGAAACTGAATCTGATTTGAAATAGCCTATATAAATATGTGATTACATATTTGTGAGTAATTATTCATTAGCTTAATTTCTGAAGTTAATGCAGTTGAATTTAAGCCTTTAGTCAATGGGCTAGTAGCCTATGTATATTTATAAGCAATCAATACGATACATATATTTTATAGACTTTTATAGACTAGTCTAATATATTAACTGTTAATATATAATATAAAAAAGGGTTAGGGATTCCAATAATACCGGTGGTTGTGCAGTGCCCTCTAGCGGCTAGAAGTGTGTATTGGTGATAAACTCTTGTATATTCTATACACTCTATTCAATGTATATTGATATGTGTTATGTTTGTTGTTATTGTAATTGCACGAACAACAAAGTACACCCTTATTTAAAAAGCCTAATTTCCCACCAAGTGTCACCAAGAAGGCAAAATGCTAGGCCTACATAGTTTAATAGAAACACACCATCTTAATTTGCCTTTGGATTTGTTGGCTTACATATAATTTATTTGAACAGAAACAGAAACAGAAACATTAATTATTATGTACAACGTTGTTATGACACACATATGATACCACGCATTTGGCGTAAATGTAAATTGGAATTGAAAGTGAAACTAGGTTAAGTTTCGTTTTCCCTCCCTCTTATAAACGACAGTATAAACAAAGACTATATATTACATCCAGCCATCAGCCACACATATTCACTATAGTTTAAAAAACACCTTTAAACTATAGTTTCCACACTTAAATAAGATGCATGCACCCTAATTCCCATACAAATAATAACAATAATTGTCACGATGTAGACCTACATAATATAATAATACATAATAATAACCTTTTGGGTTGCATTGTATCATATATCATATAAAAATAAATGTTCTATTAACAAGCTTATACGTCCGCTCATTTCAAAGTTAAACAGATCAAATTGTCATAAAAGATAATGAAATCAGTGATAAGATATATAAAGATAAGTGTAAGTAAGTTGATAACAAGTGAAAGATAATAAATGCATGGTGTTGTTACGGTTAAGTTTCGTTTTCCAGACCTCGTAGGGAGGGCAGTATAAAACACCCGTGTGACAGGACTGATCGAAATATATCCGACCGACTACAGAGACGTTGTGATACTTACAAGCCATAGGCCTACTGCATACACGAAGATATTCTACTTCAAACAGCGATCAGCCGCAATATGTCTACAGGTAAGCTTCAATAAGGAAAACATTATGGGATTTTTTGTTATTCTTTTTTAAATGTGTTATTTTAAATAAAAAATATCCTGAATAAAGCTTATTTATAGCCTATATTTTCAACAATACCATCTAGATAATATTATGAGGTCTACTATTTTGTTTATAGACTTACTATTGACTCACACCGTATTCAAGTAGGCCTACTAAATCAATCAAATTGTTCTCTCCTGTCCCTTTTATACTTGGACAAAGAATGGACCCCGTCGTTGTGGCAAAATTGCTTTGAAAGCCTGTTAGACGAGGAGCTGGATCATGGAGATGAGTGGACACTGGTCTTCAACTACACACAGACGGACCAAGTGACCCAGGAGGAGCGCAAGAGACGATGGAAGGTTTTCAAATACTGCGCCAACGGAATGTAAGTTACGTGGTAGTGATATTAAACACGTTCACCAGAAACCAAAACAACATTAAAAGCAAAATTAAACGGAGTATACGGCATTTCAGAATGTTAGTAAACAATAGCCGTAACGACACTTCCGGGTGGCAGAATGCGAGCGGCTACCACTGACCTGAACCCATCCAGCCGGCTGTAAACACAAATAATAATAAATAATAATAAATAAATAACAATAAAGACTATGTCACACAGTCAACAAAACATTGTTGTTGATCTGAAGTTGAAACGATGACGAAAACTATATTAATATTATAATTAATAATATATAATATATTATATTATATTTATATAGTTTTCGTCATCGTTTCAACTTCAGATCAACAACAATGTTTTGTTGACTGTGTGACATAGTCTTTATTGTTATTTATTTATTATTATTTATTATTATTATTTGTGTTTACAGCCGGCTGGATGGCTTCAGGTCAGTGGTAGCCGCTCGTTCTGCCACCCGGAAGTGTCGTTACGGCTATTGTTTACTAACATTCTGAAATGCCGTATATATAAAACAAATATTAATGGTGAAATGAATAATGAAATTGCGCTCGTTTATTTATTCGGTTTTAGGCTAAGACATCTTGTGGTGAATTATGGTACTGCAAATAAAAAAAATGGCACTGCGAATTTGGGAAGATTAAAACCTGTCACAAATCTGTCCTACTTTGAGCTGATACCGATCATACGACTGGTGTGACTTTAAATAAATAAATAAAAATAGAACAAATACCAGAGTAGTGAAAAATGGTTCGTAAGCTTAACTAATTGACTTAAATAATTTCCCCAGGTTTCGATGTCGTCGTTGCTCCAATACTTGGGAGTCGGCCAAGGTGATGTTGGTGTTTAGGTACCGCCTCAATCCCACCGCTGAAAGAGGGACGGTGATCGTACGGCCTTTCGGACAATCTTGTCGGTCCTGCCAGGATGATCAGGATGTATTCTACATGGCGGGGTTTTCCGAAGACCAAGTGGACCGCACACTGCTACAGTTATTCAGGAAGATCCGGAAAAACTGTTATGGAGAAGAGCAAGATGGGATTGATGGTGCAACAGACCCTGGCATCGTGAGGAAAACCAAACCCCACAAGAAGGAACTCTGTGAGGCCTGCCAACAGGGCATCTGTTGTGTGGATGAATAAAAAGTGTGTGTGTGTGTGTGTTTGTGTGTGTGTGTGTGTGTGTGTGTGTGTGTGTGTGTGTGTGTGTGTGTGTGTGTGTGTGTGTGTGTGTGTGTGTGTGTGTGTGTGTGTGTGTGTGTGTGTGTGTGTGTGTGTGTGTGTGTGTGTGTGTGTGTGTGTGTGTGCAGTCGTAGCATCAGCTCAATGATTGGTACGGGTGGGGGGAGGGGGGGAATCCTTGCCACCAGGGGAAGACAAACACTTGTCTATTATTAACTCTTTTAAAAATATTTGCAATTAGTGCTTGAGAATAATATGCAAAAATTAAATTGAAATATGCAATAAAATATTGAAAATCGAAAGTGCATTTCCTTCAGAAAATTGCCATTGAGTGCCGTCATGCAAAGTGACAAATGAGGCGATTGAGTTCAGTAGCAGCAGTTATGACCATAGACATCTTATAAGTCTCATCTCATCTTAAATCTTATTTTTTTATGTTCTATAATAGTAATTGTATCAATACAGTTATAGTCAATAGTTATGTTACACATTAGGCATTTATTTTTTTATTATTTTTTATTATTTTCATCAAAAGGAAATACACCATCATACGGTATAATTTCATACTTCAATCAGCATACAATTCCTGGTAGTAACAGTATTCCTCTACTCCATATGGTTTTAAACCACACTCACACATCCATATATACAATTTATTCCCACTCATCATATCGTTCACCTTTTAAACACACAAACCCAAACACACACCCACAGTTTGTAACCCAAACCCACCCACCCACTCCCACCCCCGCTCAACACACACACACACACACACACACACACACACACACACACACACACACACACACACACACACACACACACACACACACACACACACACACACACACACACACACACACACACACACACACACACACACACACACACACCCCCCTATGGCGGCGCACACCTGCATGTAGTTCCGCTGATTATTTCGCGGGTCTCGGTGCGGATCGCGCTGCGTCTCCATTGAGCCTCACTGTGCTGCTGCTGCTCGCGCTCCACCACATCAAACAGGTAAGATTGAAAAAGACGCTGAGCCGTCTCCATTACACGGTTAATATTGACGTTATTTTAGTAGTTTAACCGAAACATGGTTAGAAACGTCCGGTTGAAGTTATAAAAGTAACTAATGATCCGTCTGGTCCTTTTGTTTTCCAGGTTGACCGTCGGGTTAATTAACGAACACTTTTTGAAGTAAAACGGCCCGCTACATCCGGACCTGCTGTGAGTAGGACACTTATTTATAATTTATCTTAATTGTTTTTTACTCTAGGCCTACTTGATAAGTTGAATAATAGTAGTTCTGGATGTATGTCGTCGTAAGCTGTTTTTAATTGAGTTAATTGATATTTTTCGCCGGGTGACGCGGCTGCAGATATTTATCAATGACTCCATGACGTAGGGGGGCGGGGCCATGACGTCACACAATGACTCCGCACTCGGTTACCGTCGTAGTTAGATGGGAAAAATAACTTATTTTAATAACTTATTTGGATTTATTGGATTAATCACTAATTAACACACACACACACACACACAGCCACACACACAAGCCGTAAAACTAATCTCGTTGCTCTCCTTCACAGCTCAAGAAGAAGAAACAGATTCTGTGAGTATCACGATCGAACCACGAAGAAGAAACTGCGAACTGTAAGTCACAACATTTTCTTTTAATGCTGTGGGCTGACAGCATTTAGTGTGAACCGGTTCTCAGGCCCCGCCCCACGTAGGCCCTGCCCCGCCCCACGTAGGCCCTGCCCCGCCCCACGTAGGCCCTGCCCCGCCCCACGTAGGCCCTGCCCCGCCCCACGTAGGCCCTGCCCCGCCCCACGTAGGCCCTGCCCCGCCCCACGTAGGCCCTGCCCCGCCCCACGTAGGCCCTGCCCCGCCCCACGTAGGCCCTGCCCCGCCCCACGTAGGCCCTGCCCCCTCTCTGGCCCCGCCTTGCTCTCTCTCTCTCTCTCTCTCTCTCTCTCTCTCTCTCTCTCTCTCTCTCTCTCTCTCTCTCTCTCTCTCTCTCTCTCTCTCTCTCTCTCTCTCTCTCTCTCTCTCTCTCTCTCTCTCTCTCTCTCTCTCGTTCTCATGCCTCTCATTCGTCCCTAGAAGATACTTTATCCATCCACTTTCCTACTACATTCCTCATCATTGCATCACATCCCATGTGTGTTGTCCTACTGATAAGGGTGTGTGACTGACTGACCAGAGATGCATGCGAGGGTTCTGCGCTGTTTGAGGCCTTCAGTTGTGTAGACGTTCCCCCTCAGGGGAACCTAGTGTTTAAGAGGCCGTCGTCACGTCAGTTACATGAACTGGAACGTCCTTCAGGATGGAGACAGGGACTCCTCAAGGAGACACACCAGGGGGCGAGATGTGAGGGCTGTCCCTCTCAGCAACTAGAACCCAACCTGGTTCCTGCACCTGAGAACCATGGAGCACGTTCCAACGTTTCCCTCCGTACGCTTTGAAGCCCTAGCCCCCCCACCACTGGTCTCTCCGTCAAACCCTCCACTGGTCTCTCTCTCAAAGACCTACAAACCCAGCTCTGGTCTCTCCGTCAAACCCACCACTGGTCTCTCCGCTCTCAAGTACCTACAAACCCACCACTGGTTTCTCTTCTCTCAAAGACCTACAAACCCACCACTGGTCTCTCCGTCAAACCCACCACTGGTTTCTCCTCTCAAAGACCTACAAACCCACCACTGGTTTCTCCTCTCAAAGACCTACAAACCCTCCACTGGTCTCTCGTCTCTGCGGGGCGATGGCCTCCGTCGCCCCCGGTCGATCGAAAGGGAGTTGGGTTCAGATTCCCAAATCTGGAGAGGCAGAGATAGGCACCGCGAGGCGTCCAGTGCGGTAACGCAAACGACCCCGGAGAAGCTGGCGGGAGCCCCGGGAAGAGTTCTCTTTTCTTTGTGAAGGGCAGGGCGCGAAGACCTACAAACCCAGCACTGGTATCTCGTCTCTAAAAGACCTACAAACCCAGCACTGGTCTCTCCGTCAATCCCGCCACTGGTCTCGTCTCAAAGACCTACAAACCCAGCGCTGGTCTCTCTGTCAAAACCTCCGCTGGTCTCTCCTCTCTCAAGGACCTAAAAACCCACCACTGGTCTCTCAAAGACCTACAAAACCTCCACTGGTCTCTCCGTCAAACCCAGCACTGGTCTCTCCGTCAAACCCTCCACTGGTCTCTCAAAGACCTACAAAACCTCCACTGGTCTCTCCGTCAAACCCAGCACTGGTCTCTCCGTCAAACCCTCCACTGGTCTCGTCTCTCAAAGACCTACAAAGCCACCGCTGGTCTCTGTCAAAACCTCCACTGGTCTCTCCTCTCTCAAAGACCTACAAACCCACCACTGGTCTCTCCTCTCTCAAAGACCTACAAACCCTCCACTGGTCTCTCCTCTCGTTTGGCTTTGTATTCCTTTGAGTATTGTCATTGTTTGTGTAAATACACAATCTAATAACTGAAAATAAAGAGGTGTGATCTTTAACCTGGTACTGGTCAATCTTTGCATGGCATGGGGCACTACTTCATGTGAGGGGCAATATTTAACCTGGCATGGGGCACTAAGTGTGAATGGGGCAATTGTTGACTTTGCACGGGGCACTAAGTGTGAGATGGGCAATCTTTAACCTGGTACTGGGCACCACATGTGTGAGGGGAAATTTTTCTACTTCTACTTGGCTTGTATTACCTGAACATTTTAATTTTCAGCTATAGGAGGATGCTACTCTTCCTGAAACACCCTTGAGTGTCATTTGGTTGGATGTTTCTGATGACTCAAGTCTGTGGCCTAAATCAAAGAGGATAACAAAGTGGGTGTTCAATACAGCAAGAGCCTGGAGCGATCTAGCATCTGGATCTCAATTCGACCTTCTACACACTGGACAGGATGACTTGAGTGTCATGCAGCTTGGACTGTAGTGTGACTGAATCATGCAAACAATGGGAAGCGACAATGGCTACTTGGTACAATGGATGATGGACTAACGGCATTCCGAATGGACAGAATCGGATGAGAAACCAACCAACTAACTGAAGATGGAAGATGAAACATTCTGCAATGTGGCTTCCCTACCTAACCTCAACATGATGGACTGCTGGCAAGCCCTCTGGATCTCCTGTACTCCTGCCCTGAGATCCAAGTATTTCTCGGGCTGAATCGGAAACCATCTTGGAAACATCCCAACTAGCGTCCCTGTCGAGCTGCAGTTGTGCTCTTCTTCAGAAGAGGTGAAGAAAGCCTCACTGGGGCTTCAAGGTCTATGAAGAGGAACGTTGAAATGTGCGCCATGATTCTCTCCTGTAAGAGCTGTTGTATTCTAGTCGCCGAGAGGGGGAGCCTCACAGCCTACCCTTTGGCGTTTCTCCTTGGAGTCCCTGTCACGGTCTTGACGGACGTTCCAGGTCATGTAACTGATGTCACGACAGCCTTTTGAAAACTTGGTTTCTCCTGAGGGGGGAACCTCTACAGAACTGTAGGCGTCAGATGGCACAGTATCCCAGCATGCATCTCTGGTCACTCAGATCACACCCTGATCAGTAAGGCAACACTCATGCGATGTGCATGCGATGTTTTAGAGAGTAGTAAGGAAGTAGACAAAAGGCATGAGCACAGTTTGTTATTTTGTACTGTTGTCAGCCTTGTTTATGGGTGGGAATTATTTGCTAAATGGGGGGGATATGAAATGTATAGTCAATTATTTGTACATGAACCAACAGCAACAAACTACTAGATCTGCTCAAGGTAAGTCTGTTGGCTGTATTTTGCAACAAGACGACCAAAGCACCCCAAGATCTCCATCGTCGTTCCAGCTCAAGGTAAGGGGCTCCTGCGGGGGGGTTGGTAGTTAGATTCGAGACCGCGATGTGCATGGGTCTATAAAGATGCTGTCTGACTTCACAGGATCTCCTGGACCAGAGGCTGAGGACCAGCAGGTGACCAGATCCCACTGGACCAGGTATGGGTCACAAGGGTGGATTATTATTATTATTATTATGTGGATGTGTCTAGTGCTTTTCTCGCACTTAATTATAATGTAGGGTAACTAGATCCCCTAGACCAGGCATGGGGCACCAGGCTGGACCAGAGGGTATCCAGATCCCCCTGGACCAGGAATGGGGCACCAGGCTGGACCAGAGGGTATCCAGATCCCCCTGGACCAGGAATGGGGCACCAGGCTGGACCAGAGGGTATCCAGATCCCCCTGGACCAGGAATGGGGCACCAGGCTGGACCAGAGGGTATCCAGATCCCCCTGGACCAGGAATGGGGCACCAGGCTGGACCAGAGGGTATCCAGATCCCCCTGGACCAGGAATGGGGCACCAGGCTGGACCAGAGGGTATCCAGATCCCCCTGGACCAGGAATGGGGCACCAGGCTGGACCAGAGGGTATCCAGATCCCCCTGGACCAGGAATGGGGCACCAGGCTGGACCAGAGGGTATCCAGATCCCCCTGGACCAGGAATGGGGCACCAGGCTGGACCAGAGGGTATCCAGATCCCCCTGGACCAGGAATGGGGCACCAGGCTGGACCGGAGGCTGAGGACCGGAGGGTAACCATAACCAAACACTTGACACCTGGAGGTTCTTTTTAATTATTTCAAATGATCGTAGAGGGTCTTCATTAGTTTTTCCTTCAGATTTTTCATTCTGTGAATTTTAGCCAAAGCTGTGATTTGAAGTAATTAAGGTCACATCAGCTGCTACTACTATAGTTTATCCAGCGTACATCAAGGTGGACACTAAAACGTAACAGCTGGTCACACTCACACTTGGTAACGTAACATCACCCTTTTAATGTGTGTTTGTATTGTGAACAGATTAAGCTGACGACCCACCAGGAGCGAGACGAGGACTACGATGGGACTGCTCAAGTCTTTGGAAGGTTAATACCAAGTTTTTTTTTTTTTTTTTACATCGTTTCACCACCAAAGCTATGCTGTTAAATTCACAGAATGTTTTACTATATTCCTGAATTACAAATTCCCAAGTGTGTGCATGTTTCATGTTGAAGTTTAAAATTTGATTCAGAATTATTTAAACAAGGTGTCCAAAGAATAATAAACTACTACCACTGTGTTTCTAGTGTAGAATTCTCAAAACAAAACTATTTTCTTCAACACAAATTATATAAACTAAAAAAATCATGGACAAAATTATGGAGGAGGAGCCACCTATCTGGAGGGAGACCTGGAATCTGGTTAGCCGCCTAGCTGGACATCGTTAGCCTCCTAGCATAATGGATATAGTTAGCTTCATAGCATAATGGATATAGTTAGCTTCATAGCATAATGGATATAGTTAGCTTCATAGCATAATGGATATCGTTAGCTTCATAGCATAATGGGTATTGTTAGCCTCATAGCATAATCAACATCGCTAGCCTCATAGTATAATTGATATTGTAGCATAATTGACATTGGTAGCCCCATAGTGTAATCAACATGGTAGCCTCATAGCGTAATCGACATGGGTAGCCTCATAGTGTAATCGACATTGGTAGCCTCATTGACATTGTTGGCCTATGGCTAGCAACATAGATTATGCTACGAGGCTAACGATTTGTGTTTTTCCTCTTGCAACATTTCAGTGACCCACTGACGGCGCCTCGTCGGAGCTGGACGGTGGAGACTTCAGATGCAACTTCTACCTCGCAGGACGTGACTTAAGTCACGGGTTGTCAAGGGTTCCTTGTTTCTCAAGGGTTCCTTCGCGGGTTCCTCATGGTTCAGTGTTAGGGACAGAGTTAGGGTCAGATGGTCTCACGATGAACCATTGTTTTTTTTTTAATCACATCCCAGAATTGTTTCACTGTGTGCACAGATGTTGAAATGTATACTGATGTTTTATGATATAAAATCATTTAAAATGACCTGGTTGTGTGGCTTGTTGTATGGTAATTTTTATTATACACATGCATGTTACCCTAATGAGGTAAGGTTACCTCTCCCCTCCCCTATATCCTAACCTCCCCCCTCCCCTGTCCCCCCTCCCATATCCTCTCCCAACCTCCCTCCCCTATACCCTAACCTCCCCCTCTATACCCTGACCTCTGTCCTCCTCCCCCCCCCCTCCTCTAACCCTAACCTCTCCCCTATACCCTAACCGCCCGCCTCCCTTACCCTCACCCCCAACCTTACCCTAATCCTCACCCTTATCCTCATCCTTATCCCTAACCCTAAACCTAACCTTAACCATAGCAGCGAATATCAAGCCAGTAAAAGCACGTATGATATTAGCTAACTAGACAATCAGATGGACAGTGGCTATACAGTATAGCTAGTCTAGCTTTCCAACCCAATTTTGTGTAGCCCACCTTCGTGAAATGTGTGATAAACAGGAAAAGGTCCTGCCACACTTACCTGACAACTGGAATGGGGTATTTTTTGGGATTACTGTTGAACTACTGTGTTCACCCGGCTATGAACTGAGACTTGATAAATCATATCAATATATAACATTTCTTGCCTTTTCTCTCTCTATAATGTAACACTATAGTACCATTGATACACTTAATACTAACCCACTCTATATATATCTCTCTTCCCCCTTACCTCACTTGTGAGGTAAACCATTACCAGTCATTAGCCATCCTTGTATTTGGCCCTCATTGCACCTGAAGTCCCATCCCTATGACTGCCCTACCATCGCCTGTTGCTGTCCCCTTGACCGGATTCCTGGCCTGCGCTGCCTAGCGATCCACTACTGCCCTATGACAATTCCTAATCCCTATGACAATTCATCACTACACTAGACTATTTTAACTTTCTGACACTAAATGGGATTCATGCATTATCATACTGGTAAGGTAACCATCCCACCTCTTTGTAACATACACCCCAGGTGGCTCTAAACACCATGTTCTATTCTCTACACCTAACTAACCTATTCATTTATCATGTATACAAACCTCACTTCCCTGTAACTGACCCTAGGCAGATGGGTCAGGCCCTCGAGTCGTGGATCTGCTCGGTTTCTTCCTATATGTATCTCCAATTCTATGGAGTTTTTCCTCGCCCCTGTTACTCATGGGCTCTCTCTGAATGTTCAATACTCTGTAAAGCGCCGTGAGACGTGTAATGTTTTGGCACTCTATAAATAAAATTGAATTGAATGTTAACTTGTGTATAATTCCCAATTTTTATTGATATATTTGCACTTTTAATCTTGCTGAATTCTACAAGGCAAATATTAAGTTAAAACTTAGTTCCCCGGCCCCATTCGTTTTTGTAAGGAAATGTTCTATTTTGTCTAATTTTAGGCAAAGTATAAGACAATACTTTCTTAACAGTATAATTGGAACCATGAATAAGTCGTTCAAGTAACAATATTGAAATACTAACATTGTTGGATAAGACAGAATTTGGTTTTATTCTGAATCCAGTGAAACAGATTGGTGGTTTTAGCTGAAACTTTCAGGTGTTTATTTATGTTTAAGTATTTAGCAGACACTTTTATCCAAAGCGACATACATAAAAAATACATATAAAACAATCACTCTAAACATAATTTAAGGGAAGAATGTAATACAAAATATCAATACAAAGTGTCAAGACAGAATAAACTCTGCTGCTGCAGCAACAGAGATACAGTCTATAAGTCCCTAAGATATCTAATGTATTCATACATTGTTTATGTAGGATATACGTACATGTATATATAACCTAATCATATTGTTTCTTCTACTTAAAAATAGCTGACCGTTTTTTTCCCCTTCTCGGGGATTATATTCCCAGTTTTGATCTCGGACGTCTGGTCACTTATAGCATATAAGAATATTCTATTACTGTTAAGCCAACTATGAATAATAAAACACGCCAAAACATGTGTCCTTTATCATAGCTACACGTATGACAAAAAACCGCGTGAAAATCAGTGGTATTCAGTGAGGTAAGATTAATTAAATGCGCTGACAGTTCATTGCTCCTGCCAAATGAATTACACTGAGTGGAGCGGATCACCACTCCAAGATGGCGGCCCCGCGTCTCGTCAGCGCCAGTAGGCAGTAGCGGTCGATGCTGCGTCTACTTATAAGATGTCTATGGTTATGACGACTTGACTTTCGCAGGTACGGGTACACGTTTCCATGGTAACAGCGCGCTCCACCAATCAAAGACGTCATGTTACACTTTAGGATTATGGGTAGTGTAGTGCTTTTAAATGGCATCACGAATAAAACAAGTTTTTCTAAAAACTAGAAGTAAACTTCTTTAACTGGTGGCTTCTACAGGAGCATATACCACCTTTCACAATATAGCGGCGCGTGGCAAGTATACTTTGGATTGTTACGACAGTATGGCTTTTAATCAAAACCTCAATGGAGAAAATGAATGGGATTTTTACTTCCCGAACCACACTGTTGCGCTTTGTAACAAACGAATGAACAATGACGACTTCCGGAGTCTTTTCGTCACCTCGGCTAAGCGGAAGTCGTCACCTCGGCTTGTCACGAAAACACTTCCGCCTCAAGTTGTAAAGAAAACAGAGCAAACTAAAAGGTTTCCGACGACACTACCTAACCATTAAAGACAATAAACCAAAAGGTAGATATCTGCTAATATTGTCATGAACCGATAAAACGACACGATTTATACTCCGTTCCTTGTCGGCGCGCTTTAGCCGTGTAACCGTTAATAAAAAATAAAAACAAACCATTGAAGCGAGCTAGAATGCTATGCTAACGGCTGCTAGCGACAGCAGGACGGCCCTTAATTAATCACCGACTCTTAACATCCTAATTAATTTGTCATTAACAACCAAAGTGTGCCCATGTTGTGAATGTTCAGTTAGCCATAACCAGCCTTACAGCTGGTTGCACTGACTGCTGGGACGTCCGCTCACGTTAGCTCGATGCGTTAGCACTGCTGTTGCTGGACTATCATGTTTGATAGTTTAAAAATGGACAGTATCATAACAATGGACTTTCAAATAAATATTTTTAGAGCTTCACAGACATGACTAAGTTACCCCGTCACTGTTTGATGAGCTCTAAATGATTAGGCCTAATGTGTGGTCACATAGGGATCCCATTGAAAACATTGAGGTTTAATGTACAATTAATGTTTGGCTTTCTTTACGGGTTTCCTGATGGGTACCTGAAGGTAATGCCATTATCTCAGACAGATTGATATTTTGTTGATCCAGGTTCAAACAAATGTAAAAAATCTTACTGTTTGGCTTAACGTTTGACTTCAAATAGAGTCGTCTCTTCTTCACTGCCCGATATAGAAACCACATGTGCGTCAACGTAAATTATGTTAACCAATGACAACAGCTGTGATGACCAGACACCTGCAGCCATCATTTTAAGCTGCAAACAAGAACTGAGCAGCAGTGGCACGAAGAATGTTTTCAACCCAGATAAACAAAGTCACATGTCTGAGAAATAGACATGCAGATGATGGGCATGTCTACCGTAACCTGCAAGCCACAAGATGGGTCCAACAAAGTGTGCATTCTACCTCACTGTTTACAGGAGGATCACATTAGCCATGGCTAAGGATACACAGATGGGCTTTTGTCACACACTGTTGTTTTTTGATCAAAGATAGTATTAGCCTTTAAAATGATTAAATGTCTTGAGTCGTTGGAATGTTTAGGTAGACGCTTGACTGAAAGTACTTGTTGGCTGGTCTCTTCGCTGCCATATCATTTCTTGTAATGGGGTTGGGTACCAATGGCTGCAGTACCTTAACCAATTAATCCACCGGGGCCACAAAAAAGACAAGACAGAAAGTAGGTAACAAAATATGCTATAGGTTTGCTATGGGATCATCGTGTGACCCAAAGGAAGATGTTTCATCATGATAATACATATGTATAGGTCACAAATGGGGCCTGGATCACATGTGAAACTGTATCATAGCGCATTGTTTGGGCCACAAATGAAGCTACTGAACAGTGCCGCAACACTTTACCCATGCTTTGTTTTCTCGCCTCCTTTTTTCTAGCTGTTGTCACTCTGGAGCTCGGGAGATTGTACGGGTGTTTGTGTGGCTGAGAGTGTGGGTGTGGGTGGGTGTGTGTGTGTGTGTGTGGGTGGGTGTGTGTGAGAGAGACAGTGGCTGTCCCTGCTGTAGCCTTTATATAATTTTTATTGGGACGGGCTCCTCCCTGGAGAATGACAATGGAGGAGATGAAGAATGAAGCGGAGACCAGCTCCATGGTATCAATGACGCTGTATGCTGTGATGTACCCAGTTTTCAATGAGGTAACGCTTCTTCTGCACACATTGCATTGTTACTTTTGGTTTTGTCTATTTGTTGCTATATACATACCATGCAGCATTATTATTATTTTTGCATTAGCATTATTTTTATATTTTATATTATTATTTTTGCGAGTATTTTTCTCTTACTCAAACACATTAAGTGTATTGTGAACGGCAGACGATTTGCCTAACTTTCAAAGGAGAATGTGGGTCATCTTGCTTCACTTGAGGACTCTCTGTCTAGGTTAAACACTTGGCTGATATGTTTACCCTGTATCCCACCTGTCTTTGAAACTGAAGAATGAAAGGAATAAACCTGAAAGTCGGGGTCAGGGGAATTGGATTTTCTTCTCCATGGCATCAGCAAGGCTAGACGCTGTTCAAACAGTTGATACAAAGAACACTAGACACAGCCTTTTCTGGCCTTGTGGGCCGTATCCGACGTCCAGACATACAAACACCCTCAAGATAAGATTGGAGCGTCTAGTTCAGGATGGAGACGAGCACGCACACATACACGTGCCACAGACTACCAGTCGTTTCTTGGGTGCATTGATATAATAAGAATAACTAATACTCATTTATTTTTATCTACTTATTCCCAGAAGGGTGTTGTCAAATGTGTGCCTTTATAAGCAATACTGTTGTCCTGTGAAAATGATTATGTTTGAAAAGTGATATATTGTGAAACTACTGATAGGTTATGAATAGTGTTTTCTTATTGGTATGCCTTGTGTTTCTTCAGCTGGAGAGGATCAACCTTTCAGCCGCCCAGACTCTCAGAGCAGCCTTCATCAAGGTAGGAGCTCCCGCCTGGGGATGAGCAGGTTGCATCCTTGCGTCCTTCTTTCATCCATTCATATACTGGGTTCTCCCCAGGATTTCTCCACAAAGTTGGAACGAGGGCAAACCATAAAAAAGCTGTACTTATAATAACCAGCTTGTAATCAAGTCATTGGCTTGTTGACAGTGTTTTTATTTGTTACCTGCAACCCATCATCCAAATGAGTGTGTGTGTGTGTGTGTGTGTGTGTGTGTGTGTGTGTGTGTGTGTGTGTGTGTGTGTGTGTGTGTGTGTGTGTGTGTGTGTGTGTGTGTGTGTGTGTGTGTGTGTTTGGTGTGTTTTCTCCAAATGCTCTTGCATAGCGCTAGTATTATAGTGCAGTGCAATTCCATTGAAAATTCGCACAATTTACAAACCACCTTTTTGGTTTTACGACCATTTAAAGCCCCACCCCTACGTTTGAAGCAAAGGACGATGCCACACTCCACCTAGGGGACCTATTAGGCTCCTTTGAACACGGACGGCGGGCGGCGGTGTGGAAGCCATTTTATTGCAAAGTGTGTCGATAAATCCACACGGCCTGGTGCTCCATGTGCCATGCAGGAGGCGTGCACTGCACACTGATTCCTCGATGTGCAACAGGTGTGCAGCCTCAGAGCTTAAGGTCAAGAGCGTTCACACCACAGTGCAGCCGCACTGTAACTTTCAGCAACGCTCCAAACCCTGGCGCGCATTGCGACACGCTATCGATCCACGCCCATCGTACTGAAACAGGAAAACGACCTCAGTTCGAACCCTCCCACTTGTGTGGTCCTTTGACCCGCACTCCATTGAAGCTCTGCCGCTTCCCCGTCAAACACCGGATCGACTTTTGAACCGAGAGCCACGGACTGCCTCCTCACACACTTACCCCCATTTTATTGTAGTTTCGCTTTTGGAAGTGTTAATAACAGGAGTTTTTCGCAACTGAACAGTTTCAGTAATTACATTGGAAGAAACAACGATAAATATTCACTTATTTGGGGAGACCCCTGATATGACGTCCATCCAAGACCAAAAAAGACAATGCAGACAGACATTGCCCAAGCGGACTGCGGTAAGGTCATGAGTTTTGTTCTAACACACATTCCACATTGGTCTTGTGGGAATTCAAACAGTTCTACTCAAGCGCCTCTTCTTGCCCCCCCCCCCCCCCAACATCTGTCCCCTGATGCAGATCAGCATCGATATGAATCAATGAAACGTTAATCTGAATCGTGAAGCTGTAAGCACCATAATATACCTCAATATATATATCCCTTTTGGCAGAAATCCCCCAAAAAGCCTGACATTAAGAATGCATCAAAAATTAGTTTTAATAAAAACTTGGACTATTATATATATATAATATATATATATTATAATATATATATATTATATTATATATAGACTATTATATATATATATATATATATATATATATATATATATATATATATATATATGTTTGTGTATATATATGTATGTATATTTGAGTATCCCCACGTGTGTGGTGCATTACCCTAAACCCCCACAGAGGGCAGCAATGTTTCCCCCTGTAAACTGCATGTCCCAGAACACCAGAGCTAGCCTAGTAGCATCCCTCATTAGCATTACAAGGCATCCTAACAGTCATACATAGTGAACAGGGGAAACACCTTTGATGTCCTTGTGTCGTTATCAGAGAACCGTTAAAGTTGGATGTTACAGAGAGCGTGTCTTGGGTTCACAGCTGTACCCCCGGGTGTTGTTAGTCTGTTGCTTCTAATTGTCTGTATGGCCTCCAGCTTGCGTTGACTGACTAATGAATCAGGAGCACGTTGTCTATGCAGTATAACCTGACCTCAAGGCACCGGCACTCTGCCTTCCAGGCAACAAAAAGCACAATGGTGGAACGAACACTGACATTTTGATAAAACGAAAACTTGATTTATATATCAAACACATAGGCCTTTCAGACTGTTTTACAAAGGCAGGAATCACATTTGAAACTTTGAGACCAATTGAAAGAGAAAGGTTGAAGGGTAAAATAGAATTGAAATGAAACCTAAAATACGAGGAAGGACAGCTGTGGGTAAAAGCCCAGGTTTTAAAGTATAGAGTGTTGAACCATTGATGGTCTGGAAGTTGGAAGTTAAAGCGGTGTGCTGCACCGTGACGATCTGCAGGTCAGCCTCACTGTGCTGGCCCTGTGGTCCCTAGGGGTGTGGTGGACACCTGCTACCCACCGCCGCATCAAAGGCCCACTCAAGAAGACGGACTGGATCAAAGCGTGGCAGCAGCCAGATTTCTCTTTTGAATGTTTGAACGTGTATGGTCGAATGCAAGCTCTTAAACGAGTTGACGTGACACAGGAGCACGTGGCTTCCATACATACGTCGTAGCAGTCAATTCAAAAGCATTCAAAGGTCATTCCCCTATTATTTGGCTGTCAAAGAGGGCCTTATAAAGCAGATGTTTGAGTAGGCATCAATCCAATGCATCAGCTGTGTTTTAAGACTGTTAGAGCGCGGGATGTGTGTTTGTTAAGCATAATTTCTGTCCAGTTTATGGCTTTTTGTGTGTGCGTGTGTCTGCGTGGTGTCCCAGGCAGAGCGAGAGAACCCGGGCCTGACCCAGGATATCATCATGAAGATCCTGGAGAAGAAAAACGTTCAAATCAACTTCACAGAGTCTCTGTTGCGCATGGCCGCCGATGATGTGGAAGGTGGGTGGGTGCTAGGAAGTTGGGAAAATAATTGTGACAATGCACTGCAGTGTCCCATCAATGTGATAAGGCTCTCTCTCACACACACACACACACACACACACACACACACACACACACACACACACACACACACACACACACACACACACACACACACACACACACACACACACACACACACACAGAGTGTGAGAGTGTGTGTGTACACACTTCCCAACCCTGAGTGGCAGTGTACCGGTGTAGGTAAAAAAAACAACCAAAAAACCCTGTATTTAAAGGTCAGGTTTTAAATGTACAGTGAGGAATGGCCAACTGTTTGCTGTCAGTGTCTCCCGGATCCACCGTGTTCAGGTGTTAGCCACGCCCCCGCCGTACTCAGGCCCGCGCTCTGACCACACCCCCTCCCCCCTGCAGAGTTCATGATTGACCGTCCAGAGCAGGAGTTCCTGGACCTGAACGAGAAGGCCCGCGCCCTGAAGCACATCCTCAGCAAGATCCCAGACGAGATCAACGACCGAGTCCGCTTCCTGCAGACCATCAAGTGAGTCTGAGCCCCGCCCCCCCCCCCCCCCCCCCCCCTCCCTCACAGCGGGGGCCCTCACAGGGGGTCCTCTCACAGCGGGGGAGACGGGGCGGGAGACCAGGGTCGCTCTCATCACTATGGTGTGAGTGAGTGTGTGTGTGTGTGTGTGTGAGAGAGAAAGAGAGACGTGGAACGGCCAGATGTGTTGTTTTTGTTTTGTTTAGTCAGCTTTGTTTTTTAACAAAACGGGAACATTGCCAGAGATTGTGTGTAGTCGGGCATCTTTTAGATCTTTTAGTCAAAAGCATAGACAAACAAAAAAAGAATAAAAATACAATGATGCCACACACACACACACACACACACACACACACACACACACACACTCTTGGAGTTAAGTGAAGCACTTAACTTGACCGCCTGCCATTGGTGAATTCCTCTGAGCCCCTGGCCTGATTTCCATCTTGCTGTCCTCCTCAGGGCGTTAGCTGTGTGATGGCGTCCCTCAGTATTTGTGTGTTGAGCCGGCGGGCAGTGCAGGGCGCAGTATGTAAATTTGTCTGATTCATGTCCCTGTGGCCGCCGCCGCCCAGTGCTAGAGCCTCTGTAGCGCCGGAGAACACCGTCCAGTCACACGATAGACCTGACCCCACCGACCCCTGACCCCACCTCCACCGACCCCACCTCCACCTGACCCCACCGACCCCTGACCCCACCTCCACCTGACCCCACCGACCCCTGACCCCACCTCCACCGACCCCTGACCCCACCTCCACCGACCCCACCTCCACCTGACCCCACCGACCCCTGACCCCACCTCCACCTGACCCCACCGACCCCTGACCCCACCTCCACCGACCCCTGACCCCACCTCCACCGACCCCACCTCCACCTGACCCCACCGACCCCTGACCCCACCTCCACCTGACCCCACCGACCCCTGACCCCACCTCCACCGACCCCTGACCCCACCTCCACCGACCCTTGACCCCACCGACCCCTGACCCTACCTCCACCGACCCCTGACCCCACCTTCACCGAACCCGACTCCAGTGACCTCCACTGACCCCACCTCCACTGACACCACCTAAAGGGAAACAATGGTGGTGTCAAGAGGAAGGTATTTCTTCTTATATTTCCTGTTAACCTGATAACCTGTTTCTCAAGACCAGCGCTCCGTGGAACGGGTTTGGTTTCAGACAATATCAGTTTTTTTTCCCAGAGAACCACAACAACAACACAAAGTATACACAACCAAGTATAACAACAAAGTATATACAACCAACTATACGCAGCATATTGCTGTGTGTGTCTAATACCGTGTGCATCCATTATGTCCCTCCTGCCTTCTGTGTAGAGCGTGTCTGGGTGGACCCATGGAGAGGTCTGTGTTAATGTCTGGACCCACTGAGAGTCTGTTAATGTCTGGACCCACTGAGAGTCTGTGGCCCCACTGAGTGTTGCCTTATACGATCGGTAAAACAACAACGCTTTTGGCCCTCCTATATCAGATACACCGATGTGATTGGTTAGTGTTCTGGGTTTGGGCAATCAAGGAGTGAGAATATTACTCGTTCCCAGAGTGACTCGCTGGGTATGTGAGCCTTGTAATCATGTGTCTCCGCTGGGTTACAGGGACATCGCCAGCGCCATCAAAGAGCTGCTGGACACGGTCAACAACGTCATAAAGAAATATCAGTACCAGAACCGCAGGGTGAGTGAACCAATGGTCTCACTCTCTCTCACTCTCTTATCGCTCTCTCATTTATTTGAATTTCCACCCTGCTCCATTTCAGCAGATTCATGTATGTTTGCTGTAATGGAAAAATACAAACACACTACATCCGCAAGTGTCAAGTGTGTCTGTAGATTCAGGTTTAGATTCCGGGGAGTTGGTTCACACAATTTGCAGTGTAACCGCAGCCTGCCTGCCTCTATCTCTCTTTCTATCTATCTATCTCTCTCTCTCGTTCGCTCTCTCTGTCGTCCCCCCCCCCCCCATATTGCTTGTTAGCTTAACTAAATTATCCTAACTCATGTAACTAACTTTACTTGACTAATCTTACCAAACTCATGTCCTCTGTTCTAACTAACTTAGACTAATTTATTCCCTCTGTTCTAAGTAACTTAACCTAACTCCTGTCCCCTGTTCTAACTAACTTAACCTAACTCATGTTAACTTAACTAACCTAACCTAACTCATGTCCCCTGTTCTAACTAACCTAGCCTAACCCATGTTAACTTGACTGCCTTAACCTAACTCATGTTAACTTAACTATCCTAACCTAACTCATGTTAACTAAACTCATGTTAACTCGCCTATCCTAACTCCTGTCCCCTGCTCTCGGTGTGAAGGCCCTGGAGCACCAGAAGAAGGAGTTTGTGAAGTACTCCAAGAGCTTCAGTGACACCCTGAAGACCTACTTCAAGGACGGAAAGTGAGTAGTTCACCCAGGGCCGCTAGTTACCTCTAGTAGTAGGTCACACTACTTTCACATCACATCAGAATGGAAAGAACCTCCTGTAAGAACAAGTCCGCTCGCACACCTCGTATTCCTCCTCTGAGCCCTGAGTGTGTGTGTGTGTGTGTTTCCCTTACAGGGCAATTAATGTGTTCATCAGTGCAAACCGTCTCATTCACCAAACCAACCTCATTCTCCAAACCTTCAAGACCGTGGCCTAGCAACCCCCCAGACCACCACCCCGCTGTCCCGCCCACCTCCTCTGGGGGCCGCTGATAGGACGCTTGCAGAGGGGAGGACCCCTATATGTAAATTAGAGAGTTGATTTTAGAGTTGGGCTGAATTCCATTTGATTGAGATTGCAACCGAGGGACTGAAGGTGCCATCTTTTCTTTTTTTTTATCTTTTTTTTTTTTTTTTCCAGTCAGGATTTGTCCGGTCTTGAAGTGGAGCAGAGAACGCTGTCAGCCAAACATCTTGACGATTGATTTTATTTAGACAATTTTAATTTATAACCCTGGTCTTTATTGTTATTGGGTTGCTTTTGTTTTGTTTTTTTTATGCAGGAGAGGTGTTTATTAAAGACTAATTGCCATTTTTCTAATATATTCCCGTTGATGATTTGACTTTTTGCTTTCCGATCGTAGTGGTGAGTCTAGGTGTGTTCGCTGCAGCACGCTGTCCGCTTGTACCCCCATCCCCCCCCCCGGTAAACAGGCTTTGGTCTCTCGTGTTCACTTGGCTGGGGGAGGAACCAGAGGGGGTCCCTGGGCTGTGGCCCCGTGCGGCCCCTCACGCCAACCCGCTGACATTCTTTCTCTCCAGAAGACCGCCAAAAGACTTTCAGCACACTGCGCCTTACGAGACGTCCCGTAACATTCCCTCCCCGTCACTGAGTGTGTTAGCATACCGAGCATTCCCTGACTCTGGGATTGCAGTGGGAGAGAGATAAGACGCTCTGTATTTAACGGATATCTGGTTGCAAATGTTCAATAAACAGTTTCCAAATGTTAACTTTTTTCGTATCTTATGTAATTGTCTCGCTCATTTTTGGTGTGTGTGTGTGTGTGCGTGCATGTGTGCGTGTATGTATGCATGAGTGTGTATGTATGTATGAGTGTGTGTGTGTGTGTTTTCCAGCACCACATAAATTTGTGTCCAGTGAGGCGGTTTGAAGCAGCCACCAGCCTCATACTCTGTTTGCCTTTGGCTCGCCCTTTAAGCCGCCAGACTCTGAACCAAATCTAACCTCACCACAGCTGAACCTACAAAGCGCGACACTGTAAAACCTTTGTTGTGAGCTGACCACGCAAGATTGCATTGCCCCCCCCCCCCCCCCCCCGGGGCCAGCTGGGACGTCATTGAGGCTAGCTTTGAGTTAAAATAGAGATCTCGATTCTCGACCTTGCTGGAAAACAATACTCAACCGATGAGCAAAACCATCCACATATTCCGCAAGTAGCGCAGCTCGAGCCAGGCCACCACTTCCTGTTCCAACGTCCCACTTCCTGTCCACTTTCCTGTGTTCCTAGGAACAGCACTTCTCCACCGTTCAGTTGAGCAGTAGGAAGAGTGAGGGAGCGGGGAGCTATTCAGAGAGAAACGCATCTCTAAAGGACTCTGGGTGAGGAGAGAGAGAGGGGCGGGGCTTCAGTGACGACATAAGAGCAGATTTCTGCCTTCAAAGATATCTGAAGTCCCCATCAATTCATTGTTCTTTGTGTTTATTGTTTGTTTCTGCTCAAAGTAAGAGAAAAGAAAGAGTAACAATTATGTGACCCATAATACAAACAAGAAACCACTTTCTCTACCAAGAAATCACCTCATTTTAACACCGTCCACCATGTACAATTAGACCCCAGTTTGACCCCAAAGTTTGCGTGAAAGCAGTGTCTCGTCCCCCCCCCCCCCCCCCCCCGTCATCAGCTGGGGGCGGTGACCTCCGACCTCAGCAGCCCCGCCCTCCTCAGGGCGCTGTCCACCCGGGGGACCAGCCTCTCGCTGAAGTCCCAGAGCCGGCGGTCGACGTGGAGCTGCTCCAGGGTCAGGTGACCCTGCAGGGGGACGCGCACGTGGATGATGCGGCACACGTCCGGCGGGACTTTGAACACTTCCCCGAAGCTCTGGAGCACGGAGTGGACGGAGGTCTGCTGGAGGGACCTGTGGGGCACGCACGCGCACATGCACACACATGAATGCACACACACAAACACACACACACACATGAAAGCATGCAGGCACGCAAGAATGCACGTGCACGCACACACACACGCAAGCACGCCCACACACACACACACACACACACACGCACAGAAATGGTTAAACCACTCAACAATAGTTGAGTACAAGTACAACGACCAGAAAAGGGAGGGCTGGTTATGATTGTTTTCTAATATAAATGGAAATTAACTGCAGTCGCTGCACTGCTGTTGAAGCACGCAGGCATGCACAAACACGCAAGCACGCCCACACACACACACACACACACACACAGACACATGAATACACATACACCCACGCATGCACAGAAATGGTTAAACCACTCAACATATTTTATAAGTACAACGACCAGAAAAGGGCTTGTTATCTACTAAATACTGCTTTAAAAGAACACTCCAGGTCATGGTGGTTCCACTGAGCACGGCTGAGTGCGGTCTCCCACCGCTGATATTCAGTCTGATAGCACTCTATAGCAGGTATGGTCTAACTCAATTCATGACGAGGAAAGGTTAGGCTATGTGGTGCAGAAACACACTCAGTATATGGCCAGCCCTTTAGCGGTAATAGTAATTGTGGATCAACAATTGCTTTTTGACTAGTTTGAATTCCACGCCAACATTCCCATAATGTAATTTTGACCAGTAGCAATTCTAGATTTCTAGAATTCATCTCGCACTGGGAAAAATTTAAATCATTGATAGCAACAGTACAATAAACAGTGGAAAAGTTAATTGTAGATATCTCAGATGTAACTCGTTAGACCCTACATCAACGCAAAGCAGTGGTGCAGGCGATGTGTAGGAACAGCATGAGAGCCTTAGAGCTAACTCTACCCAACTCTAGGCCAACTCTACCTAGTTGGTGGGAGCCTTAGAGCTGGTAGGCCAACTCTACCTAGTTGGTGGGAGCCTAGCTATTCTGTCTTCAGAGAGTCAGCCCGTGTTTAACCATGACAACGGAAAAGGAGAATGGAAATTAGCTCCAACAGTCTGAGGCTGAAGCAGCGCTGCACTGCTATTGACCTCAGAGCACCTCAGACCCACACACACACACACACACACACACACACACACACACACACACACACACACACAAACCCACTGTCTGAAGGGGGTGTGTCTGAAGGGGGTGTGGCTAGAGGGTGTGTGGCTGTAAAGAAGGCCACACCCCCCCCCCAGTGGTGAGAGCACATTTCCATTGAAGATGATGATTGCTGACGCCTACTTGAAACCATTCAATCTGTTCAGCGTTGCACAACGGTACCACTTAAACTCAACAACGTAATAAAGTATTTCATTAAAGAATGGATGAAAGAAGAACATGACTTGTAAGGCAAGCAGTGAGTTGACGGTACCTGGGCTGGACTATTATCTTGTGGGGGTGGTAGATCTTCCTGTCGGGCTCTTCTCTATAGACGTGCTCCAGGATGTTCACCCCGGGCACCCCTTCCCACTGAGGCCGGTGGAACCTTCCACTGGGCTCAAAGTGGATTTTGGGAAATATGTGGTTCTCAATGAGGAAGACCCCCGCCTACGAAGGGGAGGACGAAGCAGAGAGGAGATGAGCAGGAACACATGAGGAACAGCGGTGCTATGCAGAGTCTAAAGTTCACCTAGACCAGGGATTGGCAACATTCATGACGAAAGAGGGCCACAATTTTTCCTCATCCCCATCAGAGGGCCACATGAACGTGCTCTTCACCTAATCAGATATGGGAGAAGCTACAAAATAATTCAACATAAGAACAAATTATGTGTGGATATATGTCTGTATCATTGGTGGCTGGTGATGAAAGTTGTTGGTGTGGGGCAGTCATGGACGTGGGGTCTGGGGGTCCTCCCCCAGAAATATTTCATTTGGTAGATGTGATTTCCTGTATTCTGGTGCATTTTGGGGATGGTCACTACCTAAAAAATCATTCAGATTCATAGCCTGTATGTATGTTAATTGAACCAACCTACATTAATTCCATATTTTCCATGCTCAAATGCCGTTTTTAACATGTCTATACTCTTGTTAAATGACAAACACAACAAGTTTGTTAAAGCCACATGAGTCATTCTTATTTTTTTTCATCATCATTCAATGATGGCACAAAACAGAAAAACAGTGGCCCAACATTAAGTGCAACAACTAGCATTATATTCAGTGCAGTTGTAGTAGTGGCAACTTAAGTTGATACCTTTCATGACTGATATTGTTTCTAAGCAAACTAGACACATGGGTTAGCCTTTGAATTCTATGAAAAGATACTCTGCTTCTCATCTTGACTGAAAGGTACGGTTTTTGTTGATCCAAGTTTTCTGTAAAAAATCTTAAATTATCTGCGGCCTCAGTGAGGTGTGAGGATGTGGGCCGCATTTGGCCCGCGGGCCGCCAGTTGCCCATCCCCTGACTCTGCATAGCCTCACCCCTCTTACCCACTTATTGTATGTTGTACGTCCTTGCACTGAGAAATAATACTTAGCTTTGTGTAGCATCTTATCCTAGCTATCTTTGTTGTATACGGGGAAGGGGTTAACCTAGAGATCGTTAGTGCTTGGCACTTGGTTCTATGAACATCCTTAGTGTACCGACAGTGAAATATTGTTGTTAATTAAGTTAATTAAGTCACTGTAAATGTAAATGTTTAGAGTCTTAAACTCCACGGTACAAAAAAACGAACCCCCAGTCACCCAATCCCCTGACCCCAGGCCGGTCGTCATGCCTACCGCCCCCGCCCACCTTGGGGTGCTGCTGCTGCAGGGTGTCCAGGAGGGCCACCAGGTCGCCGTCGCGGTAGGGCGTGATGATCTCGTCGATGTCGTTGAGCAGGACGTAGCGGGAGCGCTCCATGTAGCGGTAGGAGCACTCGTTGAGCGTGGTGAGCTGGCCGTAGTAGTGGATGTCCCCGGGGGAGCGAGCGGGCTGCCAGCCGGCGGACGGGGTGAGGTGGCGGTCGATGGGCCAGGGCACCACCTCCACAAAGCCCTCCTGGCTGTAGCTGTGCAGCAGGCGGGAGAGGTCCGGCCCAGAGCTGGTGTTGTACACCACCACCCGGTTGACCCCCAGCAGCCTGGGGGGCAGGAGGACGAGGAGGGAACATCACAAGGAGGGCTGTATGCATCAGAGTGCATCATGGGACTTCTTGTTGGGAACACTCCACCGTATTCATAGAGAGTGGCAGAACTGTAAAGATCCTGAAGAATTTTGTACGTTGGGGTTGATAAATTACCAGACTACTTGCGGGGTGATATGAAAGACATGAATCAGAGGCAAAAAAATCCACTTTCCTTGACAGCGGTCATTATATGTTTAGCAACGGTCGATTATCTAAAAATAATTCACAGCCGGAAGTCGGGAAGGCCCATGCAAGTGAACGGAGCGTTCCACAGCATTGAGAAGAGAGGTGTAATAATTATATATATATACTGTATATATATATATACAGTTTTAGTTTTTAGTTATCCTTTATTACCCCTTTTTTGGGGGAAATTCTTTGTCTGCTTTTGACCCAACCGGGAGCCGGTGAACACACACAGAGGAGTGACTTTGTCAGAGGTCCACACACATGGGGGGGCACATCGGCACACCCAGAGCAGAGCATATATAGATTTATAGATAGATAGACATATAGAGATATATGAGCTGGGTGCTCACCTGTACATCTCCAGAGTCTGCGTGAACTGCAGGACGTTGTTGTACCCTCCGAAGAGGTTGGAGATGCAGACGGTGAGGTTGAGCAGGGGCTGGGGGGCCGCCCCACTGCCCCCCCGGTTCCTGATGGGCAGGAAGGTGCGGTTGAGGGCGGCGGTGTCCGGGCGGTGGCCCTCCGGCACCAGGGTGACGTGGGTGGCCAGGCAGCCCGCAGGGACCTGGCACAGGACGTCCGTCGCTCCGTAGGGGAAGCCGAAGTGGTCTGAGTGCTTCAGGACCGTGGCGGGGGCCTCGCCGGACGCCTCGCCGGACGCCTCGCCGGACGCCTCGCCGGACGCCTCGCCGGACGCCTCGCCGGCCGGCGTCCGGCCGGGGCAGCAGAAGACGCAGCGGAGCGGCTGGACCGAGTCCCGCCTGAACATGCCGATGATGCGCACGTCGAACTTCTCCACCCGCCGGTCGGCGAACGCAGACACCAGCAGGTGTTTGGTGTGGGCCAGCGGCGTGATGGTCTGGGTGGCCACAGCGCCACAGGCGGGTTCAGGGTCGTGGGCGGGGTCGTGGACGGGGTCGTGGGTGGGGTCGTGGGCGGGGTCGTGGTCGGCGGCGGGGTCGGCGGATGGCGGTAATGCTCGGAACAGTGTGGGAACAGTGTTCAGAGTGTCCAGGAGGCACAGGATCAGGAGCATGACGACAGAGGTCAGGGCGAGGAGCAGGACAAACTTCCCCCTCCTACCAATCCAGTTCTCCATCCCCATCGCCATGGGAACGGAGTCAGGACGAGGAGCAAGGGACGAGGAGCCGGGACGAGGAGTCAGGAGGAGGAGCCGGGACCAGGAGCCGGGACCAGGAGCCGGGACCAGAAGCCAACAGGCCCGAGGGACCTCGCAGTCTGAGGGGAGAAGCGGTCGTTTTAGCATTCAGCAAAACGGTCACCACTCAAGGGCCGGGATTGGGTTTTATGTAAACAATAGACGTTTTTACACTGCCAAATATGCCCGTCTAATGCACGCCTTTTTCCCGGGCATGGTCCGTGCGTTTACACTGCCTGAGGTAAATTGCCGGCTTAAGCTAGCACCCCAAATTACCCTCCCGGACCCTACACACATTGGTGGTTTCATTTTGATGTAAATGCAATTAGACGCTCCGCAGTTCAACGTTAAATTGCATATAACCAACCCAGTCATCAGAGAAAAACGTTCTCAGAGTACTCTTCTACGAACGACGGATACGTAGCTCAGTCAACGTTTCAGGGCCAAAATACGTTACATGTCAACGTTCCATTGTAAAGAGTGGAGACTGCGCCCGCACCACGTGACTTTCAAGTTTATTATTTCAGCACAGAAGAAAGATGGCGGCCAACCGTGTAAAATGCTACATTTTAGGGCCGTTTCTGTATCTTCAGGTTTTTGGATAACATTTTTAGCGAGAAATGTGTACTTTATGTTCACAATCTTGATTCAGAGAATGCATATGAGCTTTAGTTTAGATGTTACGCGGATATAGATCGTTCCTGCCAGCAAAACGTTGTGAACTGACGTAATGCCCAAGGATACGTTGACAGTATACGTTTTCGTGAACACTGGATTACGTTGCAGTTCAACGTAAAAGTCGCGGGTGTAAGCCTCAAAGACGCGGGTCCCACGTCCACCGCCCCGCCCCCCCCTCAACAATCCCGATCGTCCCCCCCCCCCGTCAACAATCCCGATTATAAGTCTAAACTGCGGAAAATAGAAAGATATTCCAACGTGAATTTTGAAGGACACCTTAGAATATCTGTTGTCTATTTCCTAGCCAGCCGACCCTAGATTACGACAAAAACATGTTGTTGTTTTTTTGCCGTGAGAAATTGGATGTGTGGCGTGTGTGCGTGTGTGTGTAAGCAGGCAAAAGCGCGTGTCACACGGTCAAACCGTGAGAGTTGGCAGCTCTGTGTTTAATTTTGTTTTGAAAGTAATAATATTAGAGGGAACTTTTTCTTGTATTTTTTTGTTGCAATGCTTTGTGTGTGTGTGTGTGTGTGTGTGTGTGTGTGTGTGTGTGTGTGTGTGTGTGTGTGTGTGTGTGTGTGTGTGTGTGTGTCCACTGCCCCTCCCCGCCCATCCTCTGGTGTTTAATAGTTCTGACTGAGTTTTCATAAAGATTATACAATACATATTACACCCCAACTGTTTCTGTGGTGGGTTTTGAAAGTACCCAAGAAAACCGTGACCCGCGGATTACACCCGCGACTCCGTTTTTATTGTTGACGGGGAGGGGGGGGCGATCGGGATTGTTGACTGGGGGGCGGGGGCGGGCGATCGGGATTGTTGAAGGGGAAGGGGAGGGGGGGGGGACCCGCGACTCTCCAAATAATTCCAATTTATGTATTTTTTATAACCAGGAAATGTCCTTGTTGGTAGGTACAACTCACTATTTTACGTTGAACTGCAACGTAATCCAGTACGTATCCTTGGGCATTACGTCAGTTCACAACGTTTTGCTGGCAGGAACGATCTATATCCGCGTAACATCTAAACTAAAGATTGTGAACATAAAGTACACATTTCTCGCTAAAAATGTTATCAAAAAACCTGAAGATACAGAAACGGCCCTAAAATGTAGCATTTTACACGGCTGGCTGCCATCTTTCTTCTGTGCTGAAATAAGAAACTTGAAAGTCACGTGGTGCGGGCGCAGTCGCCACTCTTTACAATGGAACGTTGACATATAACGTATTTTGGCCCTGAAACGTTGCCTGAGCTACGTATCCGTCGTTGGTAGAAGAGTGCACAGCACGGCGTGCTGCGGTTTGTACTGCCAACGGACATGGCGCACGGGAGCGGAGCACGGCCGAAAGTTAAGGAGGAGGCAGGGAGCTGCAGTTATGCCCGTTCGGTGGGTCTGGCGGCGGAGTTTGAGCGCGCTGTGGAGACCAAGGCCCGCTTGAAGGAGACGGCGAGGCGCATGGCTAACGACGCGGGAATGAGCTCCACCAACCCCCGACAGAGCGGAGGACATGACGGACGCTTCGACGTTGGCGCGTCGGCTCCTCCAAAGCATGACAGCAGAGAGTATGCGCAGCCTGTGTGGCAAAGGGGCGGTGCCTATACTTGCCGGGCCCCATGTAAAACACCAAAGTACTCCGGTAAGGCAGACTGGCAGGCGTTTCATGCCCAATACGAACTGTTGTCACAAGCTGCAGGCTGGTCGGAGGATGATAAAGCGCTACAGCTGGCGTTATGCCTTACAGACGACGCACTGGCATGCCTGTTACTGCTCAGCCCAGAAGAAAGAAATAATTATGAGGCTCTTGTTGGGGCTCTACAGAGACGTTTTGGACATTGTGAACAGCCCGGTCTCCTACGCTCTGAACTTTCCAACAGACGCAGGCGGCCTGGAGAGCCCCTCCGTGTGTTAGCTAATGACATTGAAACCCTAGCCAGGAGGGCTTATGCCCACATGCCCCCGGCGATACAGACGGAGCTCGCCAGGGACCAGTTCATCCAAGCTATAACCCCCAGCGGGCTGCGCATTCAGACCCAGCTCGCTCATCCCCGCTCCATACAAGAGGCTCTGGAACTGGCTCTAGAGAGGGAGATTGTGGGGGGCGGGACCATGGAAGGCAGCCCTGAAGAGAGTGGTCCTACGGTGAGAACCGCTGCATGCACTGATACAGCCCAAGTAAAGCCTGCATGGGTGGCTGAAATTACCGAACTGATACGGGCTGTGTCCATGCATTCGCCGCAAAGTGCCACACGGCCTCGCCAACGCCCCCTGGTCTGCTGGGGATGTGGACAGCCTGGCCATCTCCTCAGACAGTGCTCCAAGCATTCCAAAGACCAGGGAAACGGCCCGGGGCCCATATAGATGGGACGGTACGGACCCCGGGCATGGTGTCCCATGCAGTTGCCGTGGAGGATGGAGGAGCCCAACAGCACAGACGGGGGAGAGGGGCTCCACTCCCCCCTGAAGCAGGCAATACAGAATCCACGATGGTGGTGGGTTGGACTCATTCTGGGAATTTCTGCCATGTTCCCGTCACCATACACGGGACCCCACGTACGGCCCTTGTGGACACGGGCTCCACAGCAACGCTGATGAGGCCAGATGTAGTTCCAGTGGGGACACAGTTGGAGCAGACTACGGTGCAGCTGAGGACAGTGACTGGTGAGCTGGCCCCTATGCTTGGTAAGGGGAGGGTGACGTTGAATGTGGGAGGTCTGTCAGTGGATTTTAAAGTATGGGTGGCGCAGGTGCAGGACCCCTGCATACTGGGGCTGGACTTTTTGAGGGCTGCGCGCTGTCTGCTGGACCTAGGAAAGAACACATTGACCTTTCCTGGGGGCCCGACTGTTAAACTGATACCGCCCACCCAGTCCCCAAATCCACACCCCCTGGTCAGGACAGCCATGGAAACGCACTGCCATGACACAAAAACCCCAGTAGAGAGAATCACCCCCCCTGTTCGCAGCTTCCCGCCACTGGTGCCCCATGCCCCCAGCAACGGTCAGCCCCCCTCTGCACACACCCATTCATCTTCCCCAGCCCAGCCAGCTACGGTGGGGGAGACGGACAGGTTGTCGGTGGTGAGAGAGATATGGAGACAGAACTGCGACCAATTGGAGCAATGGCAGCAGGAAGAGCTGTGGAAGGTGTTATCTGACTTTACGGACATTTTTGCACTAACAGACAACGAAGTGGGCCTGACACACCTGGTCCAACACGAAATAGACACTGGGGGTGCACGGCCCATCAAGACGCGTCCCCGGCGTCTCCCCATGGCTCACCGTGAGGCTGCGGACAGAGCGGTTGAAGAGATGCAAAGAGATGGCATTATTGAACCGTCAGACAGCCCCTGGGCCTCGGGAGTGGTGATGGTGTCGAAAAAGAGGAGCACCAAGATGAGATTCTGCGTGGACTACAGACCGCTGAACAGTGTGACGAGGAAGGACTCGTATCCGTTACCCAGGATCGATGAGTCACTGGACTTGGTGTCTGGCTCCTCCTGGTTCTCTTCACTCGACCTGCGAAGCGGATACTGGCAGGTGCCCCTCAGCCCTGAAGCAAGACAAAAGACTGCCTTCTGTACGGACAGGGGGTTGTGGCAGTTCCGGGTTCTCAGTTTCGGCCTGTGCAACGCCCCAGCCACCTTTGAAAGACTCATGGACAGGGTGCTGGCTGGCATCCCCCGTCAGAGATGTCTGGTGTATTTGGATGACATCCTGGCCCATGGGAGCTCGTTCCAAACAGCCCTGGAGTCGCTGAGGCTGGTGCTGCAGAGAGTGGCGGCGGCGGGCCTGAAATTACACCCGAATAAGTGCCGCTTCATGAGGAAGGAGGTGGAGTTTTTGGGTCACAGACTGGGAGGAGAAGGCATCAGCACACTGGAGGAGAAAGTGCATGCAGTGAGAGACTGGCCCACACCCACTGACCAACGACAGCTGAAGAGCTTCCTCGGCCTGGCCTCATATTACAGGAAGTTATGGGTGCTATGTCAGTAGACAGTCAGTAGACTGGCTCCAGGGTTTGCGAATGTGTGGTGCATTGTCTGAGTCTCTAGCATCTCTCCATGTTGGGACATCCGGCCTCCGGCTCAGGCCTTGACCTGAAGAATAGCTGGTTATGTGTGTTAGTTTAGAACACGGGTTAACTATATTCGTAATGTACGTATCATGTGGTGTGTTCATAACGTACATATCATGTGGTGTGCTCATTGGGCTGTTTTTCCCATCAAACCGGAGGACCAAGTCGCACGCTGGATTGAAATGCTGCAGTCCTATGTCTTCACAGTGGTACACAGGGCCGGTGCCAGCCACGCCAACGCCGATGCCTTGTCCCGCCGCCCCTGCGCACTGGGAGGGTGCCAGTACTGTGAGCGGAGAGAAGCACGTGAGAGAGAGCTCTGTATCGAGGAGGAGACATGTCCCATGCACGAGGGGGCCGGACCAGTCTGCCGCGGAACGCAGATGGTTGACGTGGCCGAGTGGCAGACACAACAGGAGCGGGACATGGACATACGACCGGTGCGACAGTGGGTTGAGGCAGGTCAGAGACCACCCTGGGAGGAGGTGACTGGGTGCTCCACTGCTACGAAAGGCATGTGGACTAGGTTTGAGGCGCTGAGAGTAAGGGATGGAGTACTGCAGAGAGCCTGGAAGGAGCCTGCTACGGGAGAAGAAAGGTGGCAGGTGGTAGTCCCCAGTTCACTGAGAGACGCTGTGCTGAGAGCATCCCATGGGACCACAGGAGCGGGGCACTTTGGGGTAGCAAAAACACTCCACCGGCTTCGTCAGGGGTTTTACTGGGGGCGGGTCCGAAGGGACGTAGAGGACTTTTGCCGCCGCTGCGACCCCTGCGCGGCCTACAAGGGCCCCCCAGATCAGTCCCGCGCACAACTACAACAACAGGCGGTGGGGGCTCCCATGGAAAGAGTAGCTGTGGACGTCATGGGCCCATTTCCCCGCACGGACACAGGCAACAGATAGGTTTTGGTCGCCATGGATTATTTCACAAAATGGCCTGATGCGTATGCAATACCAGATCAGGAAGCAGAGACGGTGGTTGACGCTCTGGTAGAGGGCATGTTCAGCAGGTTCGGGGTGGCAGAAACCATCCACAGTGACCAAGGGAGGAATTTCGAGTCGCGGGTCTTTGCTGCCATGTGTGAGCACACGGGCATGCATAAGACCCGGACCACAGCCCTGCACCCCCAGAGCGACGGCCTCGTCGAGAGGTTCAATAGGACCCTGGGAAAGCAGCTGGCAATCCTCACCGCGGAACATCAACGGGACTGGGACACGCACCTGCCCTTCGTCCTCATGGCCTATAGGTCTGCTGTTCAGGAGTCCACCTCATGCACGCCTGCCCTCCTCATGTTGGGGCGGGAGCTACGGACGCCGGTGGAGGTGGCCTTTGGCAAGCCCCCTGACACCCCTGCTGTTCCTCCGGGGAGAGAGTATGCCAGGAGACTCCAGGATCGGATGGAGTCCGCCCATAACTTTGCCCGAGACCAGCTGGAGAAAGCGGGCATGAAACAGAAAAGGAACTACGACATAAGGTCGAAGGGAAGACACTTCCAAGCTGGAGAGCTGGTGTGGGTGTACCGCCCCTGCAGGAAGAAGGGACGGTGCCCCAAGTTGGACTGTCATTGGGAGGGGCCTTGTCAGGTGGTGGAGCGGCTGGGTGAAGTAGTGTACCGGGTCCAGCTGCCAGGAAAGAGGAAGAAGGTTGCGCTCCACAGAGACAGGTTGGCCCCGTACAGAGGGGACTCCCTCCCTTCCCCAAGCCTGGAGTCCCGGGCGCCCGCCAGGAGGGGTGACGGCGCAACCTCTGCACGTGGCTACAGAGGGGCACACGAGCCCTATCGAAGCCCCATTTCCCCTGCACATACTTCCCCAGCGACAGTGACTGACCCCCCTGTTCACATCCCTCCTTTCCCCTTCCCATCACAGACACCTTCCACTGCACAGGGGCGTTGCACCCACCGGGCAGAAGCGCCTGCGTCCCCCACGCGGCCGCGGAGACAGGGACGTCGGCCGGCCCGTTTCAGAGACTTTGTGTAGTCCCTCGGGACGAGGGACTTTGTTGGGGGGGAGCTGTGTAACGAGCTGGGTTAATGTGGTTCTGTTATTATGCGTTCAGCAGTTATGCAAATGTTCACATGTGTTGGGTTATGCACTAATGTTATTGGTAGAGGTTAATGGGGGATCGTCTCGCGAGAGGGGGTGGGGAGGAGGACTACGTGAGGGGGTCCGGAAGGGACGTGTTTGAGTGAGTTAAGTCTGGTTCGGCTGGATGGACGGCGTGGTCACGGCCAACAGTGACCGGGGATAACTGTTTATCTGCTAATAAAGAGCAGGATTGCAAGCCAGACATCGCCTGTTTATTCAACGCTGCACCACCGTGGGGTGAGCGTTACAATATATATATATATGGATCTGAATGGGGATATGATAAGTTAATTTACTTGAGGTGGTAAACAGTCTGGTTATGTTTTTAAACCGTTTATTCTCTTTCTAGAAGGACTACTTTATTTTGAGATGCCCCTGGAATCCCCATGTTTCTTTCTAGTGTAAAGCACACAGGACATCCAACAAATAATTAACTACCATTAGTGACTAGAATAATTTCATCACTTCTAGACTGAATTTAATTAATGCATTCCATGGTTACCATGCAGTAAATATACCAATAAATACCAATGGTAAAAATACACATTTTCACAAACTTCCCTTTGCCCAAACACAAAAGTGCCTCATTCACAAACACACACACAAACAGCCAACATTCAGAAAAAGTGAACTATTTAATGACTGTTTAATGAGTTACACAGTCATGTATTCTTTACATGTTTTTCTTCATTCATTTCTTATTAACTTTAGTCGGTTTTCAAAACGTTTACAGACATTTGAATTACTGACATATAATAAAGACTATCTAGACAATCTAGAGCTTGTGCTCACTACTAACCTGTTGTTGTTGTTTAATTATATTCGGGCTAATTAAATAATATCTGGGGCTTTAGCCCCGAATAAAACAGCCTAGTGACGACACTGCTGCTACCTAAACATTTTCTCATAACATTTTATATGATGTATATAAATCCAACATTGGCAACTCTTCCATTTTTTGAATTGTGATTTTTGATTAATTATTAAATTTGTGGTCACCCACTTCCACATTCTATCATTGATTTTTCCATCAGCATTCAACACAATTGCCCTTTCAACTATTCCGGTTTAGGCCTACATTTGAGCTGCACGTTGTGCAGCACGTTGTGACATCGAGACAAGAGATCCTGCGACAGCTTGGACTATGGACCGTTACATTAACACCTCAGTTATTCACCGTTTATTCCCTTTATTAGGGAAGTAAGTAATTAGTTATAGTTACTCACTACTTGTTCCAAAAAGTCCATAACTGAGTTAGTAACTGAATTACTTTATAATAAAAGTAACTAGTTATCAGGGAACAGGGATGCAAACAGACCTATGGTCAAAAAAGAGAGAGATTTTCGAAGCTCGCGCCCCCGCAGCAATTATCAAATAATGACATTTCCACCAACCTCTGCCATCCCCGGCCCACCCTATACACAGACAAAGTGCAAACTGAAATTCTTAAAATGAAAATCCACAAAACGTTAATTTTGTTTAACTAGTCTTCAACACACACACACACACACACACACACACACACACACACACACACACACACACACACACACACACACACACACACACACACACACACACACACACATACACACACTCACCTCTCCATTGGCAATCCGATTGCACATTGGAATCGGGAGTACTACACTTTCCCTGATCTTTTCGGCTGCTGAGGCCTGATTCTGGCTGGTAGCTGGTAAAGGATTGTCCTTACAGAGGAGCTGGGCCACACTTTGGGTAGATACGATGGAGGCCACTCTCTGTGTGTATTGTGCTCTGGCAGTGTTCCAACAGGGCATGCAGCCCTCTGGAACCATAATTTATCTCTTTAACGCAGAGAGTGCATTTAGCACATCCCTTTTTTTCAATTTAAAAAAAAAAGTCTGATAGTTTGAAATTGCGTTGACTGCCTTGACCTCAATTGCAGTTTCAACTTTTAGCCAAGGCCACTTCCAACTGGTTTTACATCCTTTATCCACTTGTTGCACAGTAAGTGCCGCACTCTCATCAAATTCTCTCATTCTGCAAATGAAGAGTTGAATATTTTAGCCATACTGTAGCATAACGCGACCAGACGTCTGAAACCGGGACGTCTGATCACCCTAGACTTTCTGTATCATAACGGAGAGCAAAGTAGTTCACTCAGCCCCCTTTCCTCAATGTGCCCTGCGCCACCTTCAGCAATCTATTTGACTCAATTAAAATGTATTAAATGATTTTAGTATCCTTAAAAAAGCAGTGCCGCCTGTTGATAAGATAAGCCCACTCCATGTGTTTCCCACACATAGGCCAATATTGAACAACGAGCGCCACAAATTGATTCCGCTTTTCTTATTATTTTTACTTGAACGCGATTTTTAAATGTTCCCATTCAGACAGTCCTGTGCGCGTATGCAAATTAGCCATGTGCGCCAAACAGAAGAAGGGCCCTATCTTGCGCCCGGCGCAATTGACTTTCTACACCGACGCATGTGTCATTGCTAGTTTGCACCCGGCGCAAAGCTGATTTTCCCCCGCAGCAACCAGGCACCACTACACTTGCATGTTAAATATTATGATGTCAAAGATTATTCATACGTGTGAAACTGCATAGAAATAGCGTGTGGATTGTGGAAACATTTTTTCCCCTGCATGAATGAACATGAATGAAGTATAGTAGGCTATGCCATCCGTTAAAACAATAATAATAACAATAATACATTCGAGCAAAGTATATTCCAGGCTTCCAAAACAAAATCTAGTTTTAGGGTAGGCTAAATGATTGGTTAAGTTATTTGGGAAAGAACAGCTGATACAGCGGTAAGTTGTACTTTTAAATCAATGCATCTGCAAACACCGTACAGCAAATGTTCTTGACCCAGACATCGTGTACAAGCCCATTACTTTTAGGATTGATGAGTATTTGATCGTGGGAAAAAACATAGTTTTACCGCGAGTGAGTATTTAATAGAATGAATGAATGCGGGTGATGCTTGGTGTGCGCGTGTGTGTGCGCGCCCATCTGTCTAAACACACGCAAATTAAACACGTAAGTGTATGAGAAGGAAATCGAGTCAGTCGACCTGCGATAAGCAGCTGATTCTGAACGGACTCTTCTCTCTTCGAGATGGACGTGTTCTAACGCATTTTTAATCAATGAAATGTTAACACAACAGTATCTGACCATTTAATTTTCGAAATTTTAGGTGAAGCCGAGCTTCCCTTGCAGTAGAGAAGTCGCCACTACGAAATAATGCAATGTATCCAACTAGCGGGATCTAAACAAACTAAGCTCCAGCGAATTACTACAATGCAGAAGTAGTGGAGAATGGCGAAACACAGCAACTATAGCCTACTCTCAACCAAAATAAAAATGATTTTATTTTACCCCGTGATTGGTAGATCATCTACCAAATAAGTAAATGCATAGATACAGTCTATGAGAAAACAGTAAATCAGAACGCTGCGCACGCGAAGCCAGTTGTTTCGGCAGGGCGCGCGCACCTGTATCTCGCGCTGCAAGGATTTTCATAGTCTGACCCTGGAGTTTGGCGCCGCGTCTGAGGGTCTGATTATATCAACAGTAATTCTGTATTGCATCTACCGTTGATGCAATACAGAATTACTGTTGATGAAATTATAATTAGACCCTCAGACCCTCCCAGACCCCCCCCCCCAAAAAAAAAAAAAAAAAACCTCATCGGATCTACACGATTCACACAAGTCACCCAAACAGCCGTGAAAAAAGCGACAGCCGCCGAAAAGCGCGCTGTTTGCATCCCTGAGGGAAAGAACTATTTGCGTTACTGTAAAAAAAAAAAAAAAAAAAGTTGCTGTATGCCAATGAATTTGAATTAGTGCTTATATCTCCACTTTGAAAATGACAACTTTTCACCGGATTGCTCCGGACTCGCCGTCTCTGCTGCTTCATCGAATCTGTTTGGTGTATGTGTGTGGTGCGCGTGGTACGCGTATCCTGGCTTGTGTGTAAAAACACTGGCTCCGATTGGCTACCATGAAACATGACTCTGCCTTAGCCAATCATAATCGCTTATCTCGTTGTTAACCCGTCTCCTCACTAGCAGTTTGTGTGTGGAGCCAGGGGTGCGTTCGGATTAAACAGTTTATTCAATCAATTCATAGTACCGCACCGCTCACTTCAGTACACAACACAACACAACAACCTGACTTTTAGTACACAACACAATAATCTCACCTAGTGAGAGAGTGACAGTGTCAGATTATATAAGTAAATATATAGATAGAGATAGCCTAGATATATATATATATATATATATATATATATAGATATAGATATAGATAGATAGATAGAATAACATAACATAACATGACACACGTGTGGTTTGAGAACGTTTTAAACTCAATCAATATGAGAACGTTTTAGACTCAATCAATATGAAGTCGAGGGGAGACGAAGCTCTGTTCGTTTGTATCTTTTATTTACGTGACCATATTTTTATTTTATGTAAAAAAAAAAATTAAAAAAAAAAGGAATCAGTTCTCTTCTTTTTGGGAATCAGTTCTCGTCGTTCACCTTCGGGATTCTTTCGTTCTGACCGAATCGTTCGCGAATCGCCCATGCCTAATGAACATACTCGTGCCTGCTGGCTTGAAGGGGACCATGATCCTGCCTGAAATGTAAGTATGCTATCTTTAGCACAAACGGATTCAGGCAGCATACCTCAAATCCAGGATGCTCAGTTAGGCACGTTACATCTGCATCTTACATCGGGGTGAGCTCCTCGACCAGCGACCAAAACGCGCTCACCTCCCTACAACACAAGCTCTCCACCACAGTTTCCATGGGACGACACCGCCCACACAGACACCTGCCAAACACAGCGACAAAGACACGCTTACTACTCTCTCCCTGTCCCGGTAAGCGGTACCCTGACGGTGTCAATGACAATCAATCACGAGGAAAACTAGTTAGCACTATCAAAAATAATCACACTGAAGACATGACCAGCCTACTCGGCTTCGGTTACGTTTGAAAACAACATTTTCACCGGAGAAAGAGGTAAAAGCTTAGAAATAAAGCCAACGACATAATCAGTCAATCAATATTGGGTGCCGTTTGTAAAAATTCGGTTACAATTTTTTAGCTGATACATTTTCAACATTTAGCTCACTTTCGTCACATTTTCCTCACATTTGAGACAGAAATTCATGTAAAACAACAAATGTAATTTTCAACAATATGTTCAAATGTAAAAAATCTATGTTAAAAATTATATATAAATGTTATATCTAAATCTAAATGTTAAATCTAAATGTAAATGTTAAATCTAAATCTAAATGTTACCTAAATGTTAAATGTTAAATCTAAATCTTAAATCTAAATCTAAATGTTGTATATAAATCTAAATGTTAAATCTAAATGTTAAATCTATATCTAAATGTTAAATGTTAAATCTAAATGTTAAATCTAAATCTAAATGTTAAATCTAAATCTAAATGTTAAATCTAAATCTAAATGTTAAATGTTAAATCTTAATGTTAAATGTTAAATCTAAATGTTAAATCTAAATGGGTCGCCAAGTGTAAAGCTAAATGTTTAGAAAATATTCAAATCCCCAAGGAAACCACGCCACTGCAGTGGCTTCAAATCGCGCGGCAACGATCGCACGGCCCCGCCCCCCTCCCCCGGACTTGTGGTGAAAGGCAGGCGGGCATGGCCGGTTCTCTAGAGTCCTAGACATAGGACAGACCGGGGGAGCAACACCCTGGAGTGCAGCCCGTACAGCTGCAATAACCGCCCGTTCGATGTCTAGGACGAAAACTTTAACACCATTTCGGAGACATTTCTAACTTTATATACATATCTTGAGTGCTTTATGTACCCATTAATCGACAGTGGTGTTTAACCTGCACATTGGCCTTTAACATTTACAATACACTTCATTATCACAACGCAACATTGTAAAATAATGTTGATAAACTATATGATACCAACGAAAATCAGATAAACCTCACCTTAGTGCCTATAATAAAAGCAGTTATGGTCTGTGCATCATATCACAAAGGTTAAATTAAATGGCATGAAGTACAAATATGGCACAAAGGAGTTTGAGAGTAAAAATTAAAAAAAATAGGGGTGCCGTGGATGGAAAGAAATATGTTTAGGGGTGCCGTGAGCCAGAAAAGTTCCTCTCAGCCTCAGGGCCTACTGGCAGGTAAAGGCAGGCCTGGGTCCGCTGATAGTGTTGAGGAGGACTGCTGCTCCACTCTTTTTTTATTTACTCCCCCTTGGTTTGCCTGGTGACATAAAATTAGGACATGCCCCCCCCCCCCCCCCCCCCACACACACACACACAAATGTGGTACAGTCCTTAGAATCATTGGTCGACGGCGCTAAGTGCAAATATGGAACCAAGCGCAAATATGGCTTCAAGCGCAGATATTGTACCAAGCGCGAATATGGAATAGTGATTTGAATGTTTATTTTGTATTTTTCATCATTCTTTTATTATTTTTCGAGTAGCCATATACACAGTCATAATTTCAAGCACTTCGCCATTTCCCACTTTAAATCGAACACCATCAGAAAATCCCAATATCGTCTCGTTTTGACTAAAGTTATTTTGTACACAAATAATTGATCTCGTGTTCTTTCAAGACCCGATAACCTTTCGTTATTGTACTAGACGTTTGAAACAGCTCAGGTGTGTAACGGGACACATTTAAAAGTTTACTGTAGCATTTATGAAACTATAAACTAGTAACGGATATGATGAACAGAGTGAGAGGTATCGGCTGTCAGCAGACTGCGCTCTGGAGCTCTGACGCAGAGATTGAATATATGTATTTTTATTAACAGTGTTTAGTATATAGTATGCTTACTTTATACTAAACCCTGTCTCAACACTTTACGGTTTCAGGGTTGTAGTCTGTGTATCGTTTATTCTGCTCAAAAAGGGCCTGTGGGTAGCCTCGAACATATCCCTATAACGTAACCTAGTTCCTGGTATTGGGACACTTATTACCCCTGTGTTTAGTGAGCCTACTTACCGCTATAAAATATCCAGAATGAAACAGGTGTCTTTGTAAATGTCCTCCCTGGAGTTCACAGAGACGAAGCATCCATGACTCGATCTTGAAGTCAATTGATTTGTAAGTTTACCTTGCTTGATCAAGGTACGTGTGCGTGTGCGTGTGCGTGTGTTTTTCTGAAATCAAGCTCCACCCATGCAATAAGTCGTAATGGAAAAGGGCTTTGATACTCGTATTGACAAATGTTGGGTATCGTTTTAAACAGTGGCGATCTTAGTCCTTTGGGGGCTCCAGGCAAAGGTGACCAGAATTGTTGACGGGGAGGGAGTTTTGGGTTGCGGGCGGAGGAGAGGAGAAGACATGAGAGCAGAGAAAGTCCAGGGTGTGGTTTGATCAGAGAGCAAGTTACTGCATGAGTATTTCATGAGAAAAAGATAATTTGCTATCCCTAGTCTTCACACTTTTCAACAGCAGCAACCAGGTATACATTTTAGAAAGCAAGAAATTAATCATGCCTTTTTCTCGGAATTCCCTCATGAATATACCCCAGGAATTATGTTTTTTAATATATATATGTCATCAAAAAGCAGGCACCCTGCACACCGATAACATTTCTTATTCTAGGAGATGCCTAGAAATGGTTTCACCATCGTTTCTGATGAGGGCGTTGGTTGAGGGCGTAGATCTTGTCCCTGATTTTGTTTTACAAAAGGTATTAACAAAACTAATGAAGTATGTCGTTGTTTCACGCTTACAGCAACTTGGTCACATGCCATTTTACACATTTAAATTTAAACAAATGTTCTGTTCTTAAAGCAGTAGCAATGAATGCCCTGTGACTCGGTTTTGGTGAAAAAAATGGTTTCACGCTGCTCTATATGGTGGAGGAGGTGGTCGGGGAGGAACGACATGATTTTGGATCTTACTTATGACATTCAAATATCTCGCCTCTGATTGGCTAACAGCACTGTCCGTCACAGTAATAAAACCAATTCAACTTTCAGAGAGAGAGAGAGAGAGAGAGAGAGAGAGAGAGAGAGAGAGAGAGAGAGAGAGAGAGAGAGAGAGAGAGAGAGAGAGAGAGAGAGAGAGAGAGAGAGAGAGAGAACCACTGCGCTCCTTGGGGTAAGGTGACGAGATTTCTGAGACAAAATCCGGGGACATTTTGGGTTCAGCGGTGTAAAAACCTCCAGACATGTAGTGTTTCTGTCATAGAAAAACTAAAACGGGGACACTGCCCTTACCATTCACAAAGCAGTTTCTCTCACTCTAAATCCAAAATTGCAAAGGAATTGATTAATAATTATGTTTTTTTTAAGTAGTAAATTCTAGCTGAGATCAAAACATCCTTAAAATCAGCTGTAAAAAAACACTTCACCCAAACCAAGGCCTCCTCCTTACACCATATGATTTTCACAAGATTTGGGGAAGACTTTAAAATGGAAAATGCCACACTTCAAGTTGAATGACAACGAGTTGAAAATAAAACACACACACACACACACACACACACACACACACACACACACACACACACACACACACACACACACACAGTGGCCGGGGACAGGTCACTGAAAATGGGGACTGTCCCCGGGAACCGGGGATGTCTGGTCACCCTACCTTGGGGGTTCCTGGTTGATTGAATACAGAAAGAAGAGCCACCTCGGGGCACACATTCCTTACCAAAGGTTGAAATACAGTGTGTTCGGATCTTTCAAACATTAACCTAGAATAACTAAATGCTCCGCTATGTGGTAGATCAACTCTTTGGAGGACAAAAGAAGATTATCCTTTTTCAGGAGACATTCTCAATGTCACGTAATCCTGCCGAAGATTAAAATCTCTTATTTGAATAGTTGAGCCATGTGTGCCACTGCAAAACCTTGCTGGAAAACACTACTCAACCGATGAGCTAAACCATCCACATATTCTGCAAATAGCGCAGCTCGAGCCAAGGTCCCACTTCCTGTCCCAGGGTCCCACTTCCTGTCCCTGTGTTCCTAATAGTGATGGATTTCATGATTATTTTCCTTGATTCAGTTTGCGTCGGTCAGTTCGCCAAGAAGAAGCGTTCAGAATCGTTCTTTTGTTTGTTCGTTCAGTCACGTTTCCGGTAGTGAATCATGGAATGCACGGTTCTCAGCTGAGTCAGACTCAGCACCTTCCTCATTCTCAAACGATCGTGCAAACGGTCATCAATCAACACACAACATTACAGCTAAGTTCCTTTCAGCTGAGGAGCGCTTCATGTTTGGAATCGGGATGTTGTTGCCCGGGCCAGTCCCTCTTCACCACTCTGCTGACTTAACACGGTGAATCAGCGAGTGGGAGTCGAGTCTGAGAGAACGAACGATAGAGACGAACGAGAGAGAACTGAACCGTGGAATCAGGTCGGTCACTTCTCCACCGTTCAGTTGAGCAGCAGGAGGTGACCTGGAGTGGGGAGCTATTCAGAGAGAAACATCTTTAAAGGAGGTTAGGAGAGAGAGAGAGGAGCGGGGCTTCAATGACGGCATATGTCAGGTGTGTTTTCATATTTAGTAACTTGAGGATTTTCATGAGTTCAGTTGCACCCGCCTGATCAGGTTAACAGGTTAATTCGCCTTATGAAGGAGAGCAGATTTCAGCTCTGAGGGGCCTTGAGAAAGCTCAGGTTAGGATAACAGCAGAACAATGCAGGTCTATTGTAGTATTCAACCTCTTAATACTTACACCTGCCTTGAAAGATATCTGTAGCCTCCATCAATTCATTGTTCTTATCGTCTTATCGTCTTATCTTATTGTTCTTATCACTCACTTCCCCGAAGCTCTGGAGCACGGAGTGGACAGAGGTCTGCTGGAGGGACCTGTGGCACACACACGCGCACACGCACGCACATGAATGCACGCACGCTGGGACACACAAACACGTACGCAAGCATGAACGCATGCACACACATGCACGTGCATGTATGCATGCACACACATGCAAGCACACACGCACGCACATGCACGCACACGCAAGCACACACACACACACACACACACACACACACACACACACACACACACACACACACACACACACACACACACACACTTAAGTTAGGCTCTCTAAGTTAGGTGGCCATGCACCCTGTTCTAAATTCAAAATAACTGTCAACAGCAGCACTGCTAGTAGGTCTGTATGACAATGAAGACGAGGGACATCACAACAGAAATGTACCGGTATGGCTGAAAGGCTACTGAGACCGCATAATGGGTTTCCCACAGAACTTTACAGCTTAGGCAGCCGCCTAAGCAACACACGCATGCTGCCTTAACTACGTCCCAAAAAAATTTTTTTTTCTTTAATTGTGAATATTATACAAAAGTATAAAATATTCTAAACTTCATTCATTTTATGTGTATATATCAGGCTGCAAGGCAACAGTCTGACTGTCACAACAGATTTAGAGCTTGACCACCAGAGGCTCTATTCCCCTTAACCAATGCTGATGGTCTACCAGGAAAACCCCAAAATGCAGAGTCAGGAGAGGAGTCACAGGGGGTCCAAGGCTTTTACTCAAAAACTTAGGAATCTTAACAATACACATGAACACAGTCTCAGTAAACATTCAAGACTCAGCAAGAGGCATTGCGAACAGAGGTCTTTAAATACTCTAACTAATAAAGGCTAATGACTGAACACATGAGAAACATGAACACAAAATACAATCACTCCGTCATCTGTTCCAGGTGAGTAAGAACCAAATATGGGAGTCTTCAGGTTAATGTTAAAAGTAACACGTTCTATCAATCTCGTGCACATTCTGAGTGCAGATTAAGTTAAGATAAGATAGGAGGCCAAAGATAGGATAGGAAATGGCCAAAAGGTTAGGGACTGCTTCTGTAATAGGAAGTTAGGTTTTTTATTTATTTATATATATATATATTTTTTTAGATTTTTCCTATCTTTGAGTCCCTAACTTAAAGGGATAGTTAACCGATTCAGAACCGGCGTTCTATCATTATAAAATCGCTATTATAATATTAAAATTAAAGCTGCGAGCAGCATTTCACGGTGCCAAGCATAAGCTAACCAATAAACCATCAAGACCCTGACAGGCCATTAAAACCCTGACGCAGACCATGAAGATCCTGACAGACCTGACAGACTAACCCTAACCCAGACCTGACAAGGTAACCCTAACCTAAGACTAACCCTAACCCTAATCATTAAGACCATAGACTAACCCTAACCCTAAACCTAACCCTAACGCTAACCCTAACCATTAAGACCGTGACGCAGACCATAAACCTAACCCTAACCATTAAGACCGTGACGCAGACCATAAACCTAACCCTAACCATTAAGACCGTGACGCAGACCATAAAGAGTTGACAACGCTGGAATAGCCTCAGCTTGGATCTGGTGATGGGCGAACAAACTTTCATGACTGTACGTCAAAAAACCTAGGATCCTTAGGGAATTGAGTGTTTTTAACAAAGTTCAAAATAGTCGTAAATCTATCCAAATAAACTCATAGGTTCTTGAGACATATTTGTTCAGCATGAGGATATGCATGTGTGAACAAAGTTTGGGAGGGGAACAGCCCAATCTTGCAACACTGGTTAGTGTTTTTGGGGAAAACTCGTACAAAATTTGATTAAGCTGATCAGCGTATTCTGGAGTTTCTAACCGTATAGATTTGCATAGCTGTTTCGATTAGCGATAGTTGTAACACATTGGGTTGGAGAGTTTGAAGTTTAAAATATCCTACCAGGTAGAGAACAAGCGAAAACATATCATTGTGGGCTAAATTTGCAATGGCTGGGGCAGAATGGTTCTCTGCTTACTAAGAGCAACCAAACTGTCCATCATAGGTGGAATGTAAATGTACTTGTTTGGAAGCTACCATCAACCATCTCTCGGAACCATTTCCTTGCCAACCCAATCTTGCAACACTGGTTAGTGTTTTTAGGGAAAACTTGTACAAAATTTTATCAGGATGATCAGCGTATTCTGGAGTTTCTAACCATATAGATTTGCATAGCTGTTTCGATTAGCGATAGTTGTAACACATTGGGTTGGAGAATTTGAAGTTTAAAATATCCTACCAGGTAGAGAACAAGCGAAAACATATCATTGTGGGCTAAATTTGCAATGGCTGGGGCAGAATGGTTCTCTGCTTACTAAGAGCAACCAAACTGTCCAATTAAATCATAGGTGGAATGTAAATGTACTTGTTTGGTATGTATGTATGTATTATATTTAAAAAAAAATACATATAGCCTATATATATATATATTTCTTTTTTAAATTGTGAATATTATACAAAAGTATAAAATATATATTTTTAAAGTAATGCGTTCTATCAATCTCGTGCACATTCTGAGTCCAGAAACAGACATAACCTGACGATTGCCGATCGAAAAATCTGATTGACAGAAAAGTTAGGATTTCCTTTGAGATAAGATAGGAGTTGAGATAAGATAGGAGGCCAAAGATAGGATAGGAAATGGCCAACAGGTTAGGGACTGCTTCTGTAATAGGAAGTTAGGATTTTTCCTATCTGTGAGTCCCTAACTTAAGTTAGGAGGAGTAGGATTTTCTCTGTAATGAGGCCCCAGGTCATGGTGGTTCCACTGAGCACGGCTGGGATATTCTGGGCACACGGAGTGTGGCCTCCCACCGCTGATATTCAGTCTGATAGCACTCTATAGCAGGTATGGTCTAACTCAATTCATGACGAGGAAAGGTTAGGCTATGTGGTGCAGAAACACACTCACAAACACACAAGTATATGGCCAGCCCTAATAAAAGCAATAAAAGCTAATAAAAGCAGAACAATGCAGGTCTATTTTAGCATTCAAATACTTACAACTGCCTTCAAATATATCTGTAGTCCCCATCAAAACACACACATGAAAGCATGCATGTACGCATGCACACACATGCAAGCACACACACACGCACACACGCACGCACGCACATGCACACACACACACAAGCACGCACAGAAACGGTTAGGATTTCTTAAGTTAGGCTCTCTAAGTTAGGTGGCCATACACCCTGTTCTAAATTCAAAATAACTGTCAATAACAGCATTATATGGCCAGCCCTTTAGCGGTGATAGTAATTGTGGAACAATTGCTTTATGACTAGTTTGAATTCCACACCAACATTGCCATAATGTCATCTTGACCAGTAGCAATTCTAATTAGGGATTTCTACAATTCATCTCGCACTGGTCAACATGTAAATTATTGATAGCAACAGTACAATAAACAAATATTAATTGTAGATATCTCTCTTCGTTAGGTCAGATGTAACTCTGACTCGTTAGGCCTACATCAACACAGGTGCAGGCGATGTGTAGGAACATGACAACGGAAAAGCAGGACGGAAATGAACTCCACAACACTCAGTCCAGCTGAGTCAGCGCTGCACTGCTGTTGACCTCAGAGCACCTCAGACACCCCCCCCCCCACACACACACACACACACACACACATGTGCACACACCCCCACACACTCACACACACCCCCACCCACACAAACGCACACACACACACACACACACACACACACACAGACCACAAGTCTTCTCACATTATGCAAGAGCAGGGTGAGCCACTGGACTAGGCGTTACTCACAGAGATAACGGTTCCACTGCAACACGGGACTACCGATAGACATGTCAGCGGACATCAACATGTAAATAATCCAACATGCAGGGCAGTCTGATCTCCAGTCGGGAGGGGGTTTGACGCCCCCGCCCCAAAGGTTCTGGGTTCAAACCCTGGTGTCCACAGCCTACCTGTGGTGGGCTCCCTTGGGTAGTGGTGTTGCTGCATTGTCTAGACCAGTGGTTCTCAAAGTACCCCCGGGGAGTTTGCTACAAAATATGTGGGAAAAAAATAAAATAAACCTTTCTGTTTTAAGAGTAAGGATTAGTGTCACCTTATAGCAGTGCTTTGTTATTGTCTGTCTAACACTACTTGATTTGATGAATCAAAAAGTTGATGTTGCACTAGTTACATTGTGTTCCAACAGTTAATATTTAAAAAATCTATCTGCATATTTTTAAGTTATGCCAAAATGCAATGAAATTATTATTTAATACTATTGTGGTATTAGCACTGACTTCAAAAACATCTGACAGAACAAATAGATAAGAGCCTATATGATTAAATTTGTGTCGCGTTTATGAGGGGGTCCTTGAAAAATGTTCTGCCCTATGAGGGGTCCCTCGGCCCCATATAGTTTGAGAACCCCTGGTCTAGACAGAGACAGCACAGCGATATCAACATGAGAGATTCTAACTGGAGAGACGGCGCAAATATGGATCCAAGCGCAAATATGGAACCAAGCGCAGTGCAAATATCGAATAGTGATTTGAATGTTAGTATTTTTCATCGTTCTTTTATTCTTTTTCGAGTAGCCATATACACAGTCATAATTTCAAGCACTTCGCCATTTCCCACTTTAAACACCATGGGCTCAGAGAATCCCAATATTGTCTTGTTTTGACCAAAGACCCGATAACCTTTCGTTGTTGTAGTAGGCCTACTAGACGTTTGAAACAGCTCAGGTGTGTAACGGGACACATTTAAAGGTGTACTGTAGCATTTATGAAAATGTATGAACTAGTAACGGATATGATGAACAGAGTGAGAGGTGTCCGGCTGTCAGCAGACTGCGCTCTGGAGCTCTGACGCAGAGATTGAATATTTATATTTTTATTAACAGTGTTTAGTATATAGTATACTTACTTTATACTAAACCCTGTCTCAACACTTTACGGTTTCAGGGTTGTAGTCTGTGTATTGTTTATTCTTCTCAAATAGGGCCTGTGGGTAGCCTTGAACATATCCCTATAACGTAATCTAGTTCCTCCTCCCACACGCACACACACCCACACACACACACACCCACACACACGCAGACACACACACACACACACACTCATTCAGCACCGACTTCCTCACAGAGCTGTCCACACAGGCTGACCACTGAACCCTGCTGATGAGGCAGCAGCACACAGCTATCAGTTTGATCAGGGAACTGGGAGAACTCTCTGACGACCAACTTCCTTTCTCTCAGCTCTCCTTTCTCTTCATTCTGTAACCATAGACATATTGTCTCAAACTTTTGCGACAATATATCATGTTCACCTGACACAGGCTCCAACCTGACTGGTCACTAAGCCGTACACCTGGTGTATAGTATGTATGTGTATACATGTGTTGGAAATGTCTTGTGTGTTAGGAAATGTTTTGCGCGTTAGGAAATGTCTTGCGTGTTAGGAAATGTCTTGCGCGTTAGGAAATGTCTTGCGTTTTATCTGTTGTCTTGTCTATCACTTTATCTGTTCACCGTGGGATAGTGAGAAACGTCTTCTCGATTGCTTTGTATGTCTACATGTGAAGAAATTGACAATAAAGCCGACTTTGACTTTGACTTTGATATAGTATATAGTATATCTCTTTATATCGTACATACCCGCTGCAGCGCTCACAACACAACACACAACACAATACACACAGCATCTCCCGGTGAGACGTGATGGAGGGGTTGTGAGTTGGACCTGCTACTTTGTATCTGCGGTAAACGGTGAACAGTATAGCGCTTTACAGACATGTGCCCTGAGGGTGACCCTGTGAACTGAGGCTAGGTAGTCATCACCCACCTGAGCCACAGCCACCTGTAGACTCAGATACATCACACATCATTAAGGAGCAGGTAGGGGATACACAGTGAACTCAGATACATCACACGTCATTATATTTATATTTAAATCTTAAATCTCTGACCGTATATATTTATATTTAAATCTTAATCTCTGACTGTACTGATATTGCACCATTTCTTCCCTCTCTGAAGTTGTTATTGCATATTCTTTTTTGTAAATTTGTAAATTCTTTTGTATTGTGATACTGTATACTTAACAGTATTGTGTTGTAGGGTGAGGGTTTGTCTGTCTCCCATGGCCCCTGGTTGTCTGAGTAAGTCGTTGTGGCGTTTTGTTTCCTCGCTCCTCCAGCTTTTGATCTGATTAAAATCTTACTTCTGCATCCACATGAATCAGATACAAGACACCATCAGTGCACCCTGGTGGTGAGCAACAGGGTGTTTCCAGCTGGCCCTTCCCTGTCATTCAGCCCTCGTCTTTTGAGTCTGAAGGGTTCTCTGTCCTCTGCGCTCTCTGTTTGGTTAACGTACGTTTGGATCCACGTGTCTTCACTGGCAAACACTGTGAGCTTTGCAAAGTGTTGAGATGCAAGACGCTGCGTTTCGAGACGTGAGCCTGTGTCTCCCCTTACAGTGTGAGTGTTGTTGCTGTTGAGTTCACACAATCGGATTCATCTGAGTCCACTTTAAAGATCCATTTCTAAACAAAGACAACCTATGGAGTGTTTTCTCCTTCTTTATCATTCATCATTCAAAGCAGAACTGAGACTCTTGAGTTGATGTCTGCAAGGCTGTTGATCTACAGTAGAAACACACACACACACACACACACACACACACACACACACACACACACACACACACACACACACACACACACACACACCTGCACGCACACACACACACACACACACACACACACACACACACACACACACACACCACACACACACACAC
>NC_140287.1:14700484-14702984 GCF_964030765.1 Micromesistius poutassou | reverse complement strand
CTGTGTTGTGGAGGAAGTCATTAGGTTCCTGTGTGCCTATAGCCCTGTTTCCTCAGAGAGAGAGAGAGAGAGAGAGAGAGAGAAATAAAACGAAAGTTTCTAAAAAAACTTTAGAACAGCCCTCTGCAATCAAGCCCTCCACCACCAGACCAGCACTGCTCACACCACCAGCACCACCTCCCTCCACTAACACCACCAGCACCACCTCCCTCCACTAACATCAACACCACCACCTCCTTCCTCCACCCCCCTTGGCCACCACCTCCTCTCCACCAACTCCTCCTCTACCACCACCTCCTCCACCTCCTCCACCACCTCGGCCACCACCACCTCCTCCACCTCCTCCTCCTCCTCCACCTCCTCCTCCTCCTCCTCCACCACCTCCTCTTCCTCCACCTCCTCCACCACCTCCTCTTCCTCCACCTCCTCCACCACCTTGTCTCCCCGGGAGCAGCAGTTGGCGTGCAGCAGATCATCGAGAGTTGTATGGATCACACATCGATTCACTGACCGCTTCTCCCGTCGGTCCACTCAACTCCTGGCCCCCTCCCCCTCCCACGCGGTCCATTATCACTGTCTCCTCAGCGTCATACAGGGCTGTACATACAGTACTGTACATACACTGTGTCCATACAGCAGCATGTACGCGTGACTGAAGGCCATCCGACGGCAGGACAGTGAGGTACCAGTGCTCCTTCACCAGTGAATGAGAGGACCAGATGGACTCCGGTCCACCCTGAGGTCTCTCTACCTCCTCCACCACCTCCTCCTCCACCTCCTCCACCTCCTCCACCACCTCCTCCTCCTCCACCTCCTCCACCACCACCTCCTCCACCACCACCTCCTCCTCCACCTCCTCCATCACCACCTCCTCCACCACCTCCTCCTCCTCCTCCACCACCTTGGCCACATCCTCCTGCACCACCTCCTCCACCATCTCCTCCACCTCCTCCTCCACCTCCTCAAACTTCTCCTCCACCTCCTCCTCCTCCACCTCCTCCACCTCCTCCACCTCCTCCTCCTCCTCCTCCACCTCCTCCTCCTCCACCACCTTCACCTCCTCCTCCACCACCTCGACCTCCTCCTCCTCCACCTCTTCCTCCTCCACTACCTCCTCCTCCACCTCCTCCACCACTCCTCCTCCTCTCCACCTCCTCCACCTCCTCCAACTTCTCCTCCTCCTCCACCTCCTCCTCCACCACATCCTCTCTGGGACTCTCCCTGCTCTATGTCCCGGGCTGGGGCCCTGAGGTCCTCCTCTCTGGGACTCTCCCTGCTCTATGTCCCGGGCTGGGGCCCTGAGGTCCTCCTCTCTGGGACTCTCCCTGCTCTATGTCCCGGGCTGGGGCCCTGAGGTCCTCCTCTCTGGGACTCTCCCTGCTCCCCCAGTCCCGGGCTGGGGCCCTGAGGTCCTCCTCTCTGGGACTCTCCCTGCTCTATGTCCCGGGCTGGGGCCAGACCCGGATCACATTACAGGAAGAACCAGGCAATTATGTAATGGAGTCTAATCTATACTTCTCCTGTCAGCAGGGCGGGGGTGGGGGGGGGCCAGGCACAATAAAACACAGAGATACTCTGAGGGATCGATAGGCTTCTGACGTGCGGTGGTGGGGGGGGGGGCGGGGTGGGGGGGGGAGAGATGTTGTGTTGCGAAGCAGATGGATCAAAGTGCAGCTCTCACACGTGTCTCCATAGCACCGCTGGCTTGTTTGAAAAGGGCGGGGGCAACCAGAGCTCTCTGTCTCTCAGAGAGAGAGAGAGAGAGCGAGAGAGAGAGAGAGATTTTAGCTGAGTTTAGCTCCATGCCAGAATGAAATCAATGCTTGAATTCATTAATTAAATAATTAATTAATGAATTAATGAATCAAGAAAGCGTGACCAAATAAAGAAATGCCCGCAAGGCTGTGTAATGTGCTTAGATGATATACTTTGAATGATCTCTGAGCAACATAACAGTGGTAAAATGTGCTCAATAGAAAATTGAGTGACTCAATAATCAAGTCAAATATGAAAGGTTCCTTCTGGTCCACCTCCAAAGCTTTGACAAGTTATTTTCATGATCCAAAAAAAACTTTTACCATCCTACCATACGCCTAGAACCAGTTTGAACCGGTGAAACAGCGCCCCCCTCTGGGGTAACACGATTTAGTGCAGCTTTTCCTCCCCTGGCCTCCAGTGCGCCTGGAGACAGGAAAACGTGATCAAATGTTAGCACAGCGCTTACGTTGCTCACCAGGAACCTTACACTGTGTCGCCTGCTGCTTGTTTTTTGGGGGGGGTGGGGGTGGGGGTGGGGGGGGGTGTATTTCCAAATAATGGGTGCGCTTGCAAAAACCCCCAAGGGGAGACTCCCTGAGCTCACAGGAGGAGTGGGAAGAGGAACGTTGTCATGGTGAGGATCTCGCCGGAGAAGAATTGTGCAAAAGTTCTCCGGAAGACCTGCCTGTGTGCCATGTTGAGTCACGTTGAGACACACTTTGTGTGTGTGTGTGTGTGTGTG
>NC_140287.1:14698766-14700284 GCF_964030765.1 Micromesistius poutassou | reverse complement strand
GGGCCCCTGTTCCCCGGTGGGGGTGGGGGGCCCGTGACCACACGACATGTTCCGGTAAACGTGGGGAAGAATTGAGTGACGCGGCCTTTGGCCGGGGGGGGGGGGGGGGGGTGCAACGGCGAGGTCTGCTGTGTCACTGAGTCTTGGACGGCTTCCTCTGACGCCTCCTCCCATTGTGGCCCCCATAATGGGCCCCTTCAGCGAGAGGCCATCTTGGCCCCCGGTGACCACGTTGTCTGCTTCCGGGCGGACGGGAAGAACGCTGTGTCACCGTCTCTCTCGTCACTGCAGGGTCCCACACACATCACACAAGAACACACGCACATGCTTACACACACACAACACACACACACACACACACACACACACACACACACACACACACACACACACAGACACGGACATATACACACACACACACACACACAAACAGGCTTGTAGATACACATACACAAGCACCTGCTTACATGCTCAGATAGCCCACACTGTCACACACACACACTGACACACCCACGCACACACACTCTAGAGTCTAGAGTAAGAGAGAGGGAAAGAGACAGGAGAGAGAGAGAGAGAGAGAGAGAGAGAGAGCGGGGGAGAGAGAGAAAGAGAGACAGAGAGAGAGAGAGAGAAAGAGAGAGCAGGGGAGTGGGGGAGAGAGAAAGAGAGAGAGAGGGAGAGAGAGAGAGATAGTTAGAAAGTAGTTTCGGGACCAAACGCACACAAACTCACACAAACTCTATGTCCCAGAGTCGGGGGCGTGAGAACAGGTAGCAGCCTGGGGCCCCGCCCCTTTCAACGTCTATATCACACACACACACACGCACACACACACACACACACACACACACAGACCGGGGAGGATGTGGGGTGGTGGGTAACAGGGTGGAGGAGTGGGGGTGCGGATGAGTCTGAGATGGGGAGAGAGAGTGAGAGAGAGACAGAGATGGAGAGGGAGAGAGAGAAAGAGAGCGAGGGAGAGAGGGAGAGAGAGAGAGAGAGAGAGAGAGAGAGAGAGAGAGAGAGAGAGAGAGAGAGAGCGTAGGGTCCAGGTTGTGGGCGGGGCTTACCCTTCAGAAGTGTCACTCATCACAACAAACGCTTTAATCTCATGACCGAAGCGCCGTCACGGCAACGCGGAGCAGATGCAAACCAGTGGGCACATGTTGACCCCCCCCCCCCCCACCCCCACCAACCTAACCGCCCCCCCCCCCCCCCCCCCCTCCCCCGCTTCCCAGCATCTCAAATACACCTAGCTCGCCAACACAGCGTCTCATAGGAACACCACCGCGGTAAACACAGTCACAGGCGTAGCCGCGGCCTGGAGGTGGAGGTAGGGGTGGGGGTAGGGGTTGGAAGCAGGGGTGGGGGTAGGAGGTGGAGGTAGGTGGTGGGGGTGGAGGTGGAGGTGGAGGTAGGAGGTGGAGGTGGGAGTAGGAGGTGGAGGTGGAGGTAGGAGGTGGAGGTGGGGGGTAGGAGGTGGGGGTGGGGGTAGGAGGTGGAGGTGGAGGGTGGAGG
>NC_140287.1:14678766-14691266 GCF_964030765.1 Micromesistius poutassou | reverse complement strand
TGAAAGCTATACACACACACGCTTACACTTACACTTAAACACATACATACACACACACACACACAGCCTGTCACAGCTGCATGACACTCAATAGGCTCAGCAGAACCAGCATATATCCATAAAGTTATGCTAGGGACCACACTGTATACGTGTACACATACCTGAGGGCTGGGGTGCGTTGCTATTCTTTAGGGTGGGGTGAGGGTTATATCTATTTATCTCATTACTCCAATGTCAAGATATAAGTAGCACATGTTTGGTAACGTTTCTTAAATAATAGATGTAAAATGTCAACCCATAAATATAATTAACCCATTAACAAACAAACAAATCAATCAATGAATTGAATGTTGATTGACTGAGTTTTCCTTAGAGGCCATCCTAGGCCATTAAAGGTATTTGGGGACAACTCATGTGCTGTCATCTATCAGCGTAGATGGAGTTCTGCAGTAATGAGTATTGAGCAACATTGGCTCTTCCAGCTGTTTGTTCTGGGGACAAGGTGGGTGGATTTGCCCCAGCGGCCTCTAAGTCTAGTGGGCTTGCCCCGTATACGTTATGACTGGCAGGTGAGGAGGGTGGTTGTTTGCTCAGCCTTGCTGCAAAACCTGCACTGAACCAACCTTTTCAGCAACAGTCTTACTGTACGTCTGAGTTATTGTTTACTGTAACCTTGTTTCTTTTCCTCTAAGCTGCTCTGAACCGCTCTGCATAAGGATCGGTGTAGCGGCAGTCTAAACTACACAGATAGACAGAAGTCCTTGACCTTATTTACGACGGATTACTTCAATAAAAACAAGCAAGTGGATTAAGAACTGCGGCTGCTGGTGGAAGTCTGAAGTTGATGTCTTTTCCTATATTCTTCTTCCCAAATGGACTGTCAGGCGTAATAATGTATGTTCTTGATTTATGTTATATGTTGTTTATGTATGAGGACAAAGAGAGCAAATGTGTGGGGTTAGAGAAGTTAAAGCCGCATGTAACTTTTCTACTGCGGCAAGTTACTCAAGGAAAAAATATCTGAATGGAAAGTTTCTCAAGATTAAAATGCACAAGGCAGTCAGTTCAGGGCTTTGTCCCCCGTCCTGGAAAATGTCATAAGCTTAGTTTTTTAATGTCTGACGTGAGTTTCCCGGTCTATCATCAAAAAACTGTAATTTGGGGTTTTAATAAGGTAATGTAAAAAATCTTTTGCCGTTGTCTGGCTGGAAGACATGCTCAAAGAATTCAGCTGCCTTTGTTTCCGTTAAAGTAAGTCTCGGCGTCATTCAGAGCATCCACATTTTCAAACGTCTGTCTAAAAAGAGACTCAAGCTTAAGGGACTCAAGCTTAAAGGACTGAAGCTGGTGAAGGCACTTAAAGGTGATGAGAAAACAAACCTAATGCTGCTTGAAGGAATTGAATAGATGTGCTCATAACAGCTTGAGTCAGACACCCCTCTCTGATTTGACGAGAGCATTCGAAATTCTTGAATAAGTAGGGTCATGGAATCGTTGTTGCTATGGTTACAGAGATCAGTTGGTGGTTGGTGAGCAGGTCTTTCTAACGTGATGTGAACAGATAAATCACTAGTTATCTGTGGGTCATGTGCGGGAGACACATGGTGCTCCTCCATGTGGGTGAACGAATGGGTTACGGAACAAAGGAAATGGCTGAAATTCTTCTGCAGAGCCATGATTCTCACCACACCTCTCCCGCTCAATGGCAGGGAAGTGAAACTGTGTGTGTGTGTGTGGGGGGGTGCATGCAAGGGTGTGTGTGCCATGGTGTGTGTGTGCATGCTAGGGTGTGTGTGTGTGTGTGTGTGTGTGTGTGTGTGTGTGTGTGTGTGTGTGTGTGTGTGTGTGTGTGTGTGTGTGTGTGTGTGTGTGTGTGTGTGTGTGTGTGTGTGTGTGTGTGTGTGTGTGTGACGCTCGCATGCAAACGCACGTCACTTGGGGACATATTGACGTGTGATTTGCACATTTCTGAAAATACGATCTTCTCTTCCTCTCGCAGGATGAATTCACAAGATGGGCCGAGTTGGAAGAACGCTCTGGAATAAAAGTGATTCAGATGTGACAGGTGACGACAAACCACTAGTCCTCCTCCCTCCTCCACTGGCGAGCATCGCTGACTCATGACCGAACAGAGCAAGTGGAAACCGTGACTGTTGTCGTCTGATTCACTGCCGCCCGGCGGCCATGTTGGATCACGGTTAACCTTCCATTGAGAAGTGATATATATATCACACCGCCCCCTGCCTTTTCTCACATCCAGAATTATCTTTGCACGAGGATGTGAAAAGCCATTCATATGTTTTTTTTGCTCCAGACATGTATTGCTAGATATAGCGTTAGATTGCGTTTTTGCTGCTGCGCACTTTGCTGTGGTCCTCTGAAAGTCTCTCCACCAGCCTCCGGCCCACTCCTCTCTCGGGAGCGTCGGCGTTTGGTTTGACGCGGTCGCTTCGAGAGGAAAGCGGGAGAAAAGACCTGGACTCATCGGGATCTGCGGCCCCGTTCCTCCCAAAATGGACGTCCTTGGGGCCAGATTCCTCCGAGCGCGTACGGTGACCGACTCCCAAGTGGAACCAAACACTCTTTTTCTAAATACGGTATTACCAGACCCTTCAGGAGACGCCGAGATGACCGGCGTCTTTCACTGAAAACAACAACAACAACAACAACAACAACAACAACAACCAGTTCAGGGGTCGAGGATCCCAGGATGTACTGCCCCAGGAAGAAGCGTCCGACGCGCGACGAGGACTTCTCGGCCATGGTGGTGCCGTCGGTGCGAGGCCTGGGTTACCTCGACTACACCATCGAGAGCCACGCCTCCCGCTCGCTGAGCGCCATGGACGAGTTCCGGCGCCACGACCTGCTCTGCGACCTGGTGCTCCGCGTCACGCAGAAGGACCGCACCGTGGACTTCAAGGTAGGGGACCCCCCCCCCCCCCCCCGCAAAACTCTGTTCATGCTGGGTAGCAACACACCTGTATGGGAACACCTGTAGGACACAGCTGTATGGCACAGCTGTATGGGAACACCTGTAGGGCACAGCTGTATGGGAACACCTGTAGGGCACAGCTGTAGGGGAACGCCTGTAAGGCAACATCTGTATGGGAACACCTGTAGGGCACAGCTGTATGGGAACACCTGTAGGGCACAGCTGTATGGGACCACCTGTAGGGGAACGCCTGTAAGGCAACATCTGTATGGGAACACCTGTATGGCCACACCTGTATGGGCCCGCTGCGGTCTGGTGCAGAAGGAGCAGAAAGATCCTGCTGGTAAGATTTACTCAGAGTTGTCATTTGTTAGAAATCCCGTAGCTGTCCGTCAACGCTGAGCCAATGAGGCCCACACACACACACACACACACACACAGCGTTATGGTACCTCCTCCACAATGCGGTGACTTCTTACCTGAAGCACCTTTGTGTTGTTTTTGAGAACCCTCCCGTTCCCGTGATCCCATCGACTCTGTGATTTGTTTTGTCCAGGTCCACAAGCTGGTGCTGGCCTCCGTCAGCCCCTACTTCAGGGCCATGTTCAGCAGCAGCTTCAAGGAGGGCCGCGCCGCCGAGGTCACGCTGCGCGACGCCTGCCCCCTGGTGGTGGGGAAGCTCATCGACTTTGCCTACACCGCCCGCATCACCGTGGGGGAGAAGTGCGTGCTGCACGTTCTGCTGGGGGCGATGAGGTGAGACCGGGACCTGCTGGGTCAAATTCCACCGCTGCTCTGTGGGGGATACATGAGGACGTAACCACGGTGATGCATCAAATGGTCAAACGTTTGATCGTGGGGCTCTGTCAATAATCAACCCCAAAAATAGCAAAAAAAAATTAACAACAAAAGAGCAACACCATGAAATCCATCCTAGGGAAGCCACGCCGTCCCTGGTGTCTCTGATTGGCTCACAGTGTTGCCATGGGACAGCCCCATGCTGTACTCTTAAGTTGATTGGTCTTCGGGCTCCTCTTTAATCAACGTATCAACGTGGAGAGGCAGACGGCCATAAAGACAGCGCCAGCCTACTAACTGGTTCCTTAACATCCAGCCATCCAGCCTGTGCGTTGTTGCGTGGTGTCTCCTCCTCCGTCAGGTACCAGATGGAGGACGTGGCGAAGGCGTGCTGCGACTTCCTGGTGAAGCACCTGGAGCCCGCCAACGTCATCGGCATCGCCCGCTTCGCCGAGGGCCTGGGCTGCGTCGAGCTGCAGCGCCACAGCCGGGAGTTCATCAACACACACTTCAACGAGGTGGGTGTGGTCGGGGGCCTCCTCTCCACCTCCAACCGCGAGCCCGCCTTCCCGACGGCAGCACGTGCGTGGGGTCCTGATTGCTTTGGGCCGGTGTCTCTGACGTGGACCGACAGGTCACATGACCAGCCGGGTCACACGACGAGTTCATTCACTTGACTTGATGAATAGATTCAAAGGCTCTGCTTCTCCAAACGGTTGCTTGTTGCTTCCTCATGTTGTATGGTTGAATTGTTGCATTGTTGTATGGTTGTATTGTTGCATTGTTGTATGGTTGTATTGTTGTATTGTTGTATGGTTGCAGTGGCAGCTGCTGGTCTTTCAAAGAGGGTAAGCAAATTTTCGGCCTACATCATATAAATTGTCAATTTATTTATATGTAAATTCTGCTCTCTGTTCCTTTACAAGGAAATGCTCTGTGACCCTGTCATACCAACTAGCTGTCCTTTCCAGTAACTTGACCAGTTTCCTCTCAATGGCCAGCAGAGCTAGGCTGCTTAAACGGCCATGGCCCATTGTGTTACAGGTGTACGCTTTAAACAGGAGAAGCTCCTATCTACACCTGCAGATGTAGCTCCAATTGTTGCCACTAATGAAAACAGTTTGTAAAGCTGAGGCATTCCACTGTCCAACTCCATGTCTTTAAGGAACACCTTACACAAATCACACAGCGTTCCCCTGTCACCCTGCAAGTCCTGATCTGAATACAGGACTTGAAGTTCAGCCCTCAGGCTCCCTGAATCAAAGTGATGGCCAAATACCAAAACGATATTAAACTCGAACAAGGAAATGTGGGAATTATGTTGAACTGAAACAAGGAAGTGTGTGTGTGTGTAAGTGTATGAAAACAGCTGTTCTATGCAGCCCCATTGAATTCACTGGACGCTGAGCTTCAACAGGCAAATGCACTGTGACGCTAAGGGAATGTATGAGAAGGAAATCGAGTCAGTCGACCTGCGATAAGCGGCTGATTCTGAACAAACTCGTCCTCGAGATGGACGTGTTCTAACACATTTTTAGTAAATGAAATGTTAACACAACAGTATATATTTGACCGTTTAATTTGTCTTCATTTTAGGGGAAGCCGAGCTTCCCTTGCAGTCTTAGAGAAATCGCCACTGTATGGTTGTACGGTTGTACTGTTTTATGGTCACCCTTAAATAGTGTTAGAATGTGGAAAATGGGTTTACATTTTTGAGATCACCACTTTAAAGTCACAAAAACAAACCAATTCTCTTCAAATCCCCTCAAAACAGGAAGATATGGATTGTGTATGAGTGTCATGTGACCGGATGGACTGATGATGAAGGTGTTCTCCTCACTGTTGCCAGGTCACCAAGGTGGAGGAGTTCTTCAGCCTGACCCACTGCCAGCTCCTGGAGCTCATCAGTCAGGACAGCATCAAGGTGCTCTGTGAGTCGGAGGTTTGTAGTCGCGTCTGGTTCAATCTGGTTCAAACTGGTCCTTTCTAGTTCAAACTGGTCCTGTATGACATCAAACTGGTCCTGTCTAGTTCAAACTGGTCCTGTATGACATCAAACTGGTCCTGTCTGCCTCAAACTGTTTCAAGCTGCTCCGGTCTGATTCAAACTTGTCCTGTTTGGCTGAAACTGGTTCAAACGGGTCCTGTCTGGTTCAAACTGGTCCTGTTTGGCTCAAACTGGTCCTGTCTGGTTCAAACTGGTCCTCTCTGGCTGAAACTGGTCGTGTCTGATTCAAACCGGTCCTGTCTTGTTCCTGTCTGGTTCAGTCTGGAGACGACATGCCGTCAGTAGATGTAGGGAGTAGAGACGACATGCCGTCAGCACAGACAGGTGTGTGAGAGCTGCTGCTGTCCCCCCCCCCCCCCCCCCAGGTGTACCAGGCCTGTACCAACTGGGTGCGCTGGGACGTGGACGGCCGAGCCCAGTACCTCCACGCCCTCCTCAACGCTGTCCGCATCTACGCCCTGCCGCCCAAGTTCCTGAAGAACCAGCTGCAGTCCTGCCCCATCCTCAGCAAGGTACATCCCCCCCCCCCCCCGCCCCGTCCCGCCTCCCTCTGGACCAGGCTGGTCCTCATAGTGGACCAGGGTCTCCCTCTGGTCCTTATAGTGGACCAGGGTGGGTTCATAGTCCAGAGGCAGTGGGTTCGATCCCCACGGTTTTGCAGGTCACCTGAAGGCATCCCTGAGCTACAGGCCCTGACCTCTACGACCCGTCGCTGAAGTCACTTTGGATAAAAGCTGAATGACTGTCTGCTGAATGACTGAATATTAAATAATAGAACCTCCCTCTCCTCCCCTTGTTGTATGACGGTTTCCTTCGTATCTGCACGGAGGGTGTAGTGTCGGTTGTGTCTGCACATATGTACGACCACTAAGTGTTTGCTCCGTACTTTTATCTTGCAGGACAACTGCTGCAAGGACTTCCTGTCCAAGATATTCCAGGAGATGGCGTTGAAGAAGCCCCTCCCCCCTGCTCCTCTCCGTGGCAACCAGCTGATTTACGTGGCCGGCGGGTACGAGTCCGTCTGTTCAGTCAGCGTCTCTTCCGTGAGAGACGGCCGCACTCAAAGGCTGACTCTTGATGAAAACAGAGGTTATGTGTAGCTGTGCACGCTAGTCATCTCTGCTCTGTTTGGTTTGGATTCAAGCACTCATTTGATCCAAAGAGAATTCCAGTGAACTCAGGTCCAGGTCATTAGCCAGGCAGGGGACGGGCGCAGGTCTGCGGACGTCAGGGACCAGACAACGCCTTCAGCAGGAACACCCTCCTGTTGCAACCACCCTCGTGTTACACCACCCTAGCCCTGCACTTCCCCTACACGCCTAGTGTTACACCGCCCTAGCCCTGCACTTCCCCTACATGCCTAGTGTTACAACACCCTTGTGTTACACCACCCTAGCCCTGCACTGCCCCTACATGCCTAGTGTCACGCCACCCTAGTGTCACACCGCCCTAGCGTCACACCACCCTAGTGTCACACCACCCTAGTGTCACACCAGCCCGTTTTTTAACCCCGTGCGTGGTGTCCTCCTCCGCCCAGGTACCACCAGCGCTCGCTGCCCACCATGGAGGCCTACGACCCGGGGAGGAACGTGTGGCTGAAGCTGGCCGACATGGAGGCGCCCTGCAGCGGCCTGGGCGCCTGCGTGGTGTTCGGCCTGTTCTACACTGTGAGTCGGTCAATTAGTCAGTCAGCCAGTGAGTCAGTCAGTCAGTCAGTCAGTCAAGCTCTTGTTTGTTTAGCTTTGCGGCCGAACTGCAGAACAGAGGAAACGAACACAACAGGAACAATGAAGTGAAGAGTAAGAAACTGAATTCTGAAGAAGTCTGAATCATAGTGACACCATTGAGCGGAAGATTAAAAACCAACGATTTTTAATCTTCCGAAGATGTCCACACTACCGGAGTAGATGACGCACAGATTGGTCAGCTCTCGGTCACATGACGCCCACCTGCTCTGTGATGGGATGGTTCTCAACCCACCGCTGGCTGCTCTAGATGAAGTGGCGGCGGCGGCGGCGGCTAGTGGCGGCGGCTAGCGGTTCAATAGCACGTGAACGGTACATGGCGTTGTCTCTCTCCCCGTGCGGTGCAGGTGGGCGGCCGGAACCTGTCCCTCCAGGCCAACACGGAGTCCGGGGCGCTGTGCTGCTACAACCCCATGACCAACCGCTGGTCCACGCTGGCCTCCCTCAACGCCCCGCGCAACCGGGTGGGCGTGGGCGTGGTCGACGGCGCCATCTACGCCGTGGGCGGCTCCCAGGGCTCCGCCCACCACGCCACCGTCGAGCGGTAAGCCGCCGGGAAAAAAAAAAAGCTGACTTTCACTGTAAGAGCCGCGTTTGGTGAAGGTCTAAACCGCATGCTTTGAGTTATTGTTTTGTATTCTATGTGATTATTATTATTATTATTGTTATTAAGATTGCATATTGGCCATGGACCCATGAGGCTTCCGTAGAGTCATGACGTCCGAGGTGGTGACATCACGGGCGGAAACAGAGGTAGAAGAAGCCTACGGTTCAACACAGTTGAAATGTTCCCTTACGTCAAGCAAAAGGTCACACTAATTTGAGAGACAAATCATTTTAGGAGTCAAGGCTGGGGCGGGTTTTGTTTGTGGTTGGATTCTTTAGATATCGATCTTTCTCTCACGCGTTTCCCCAAAGCGCCCTCCCTACCTTTTAACGTTGTTAAGCAAATATGGCAGACATATCGGACGCCTTTGGACTTTGGCCAAAACCTTTGGTAGTCCGAAGCTTCTTAACGCAATGAAGGACACAGCGTCTGACCTTGACCCTGAGGTGAAGTCATGTGACTGAATGATCTCCAGACGCTACGGTCTGAGGTGAAGTCATGTGACTGAATGATCTCCAGACACACACGGTCTGAGGTGAAGTCATGTGACTGAATGATCTCCAGACACACACGGTCTGAGAGATCATTGAGCTCTGCCAGTCAGACCGGACTGGCTGCTGCCGGGAGCCTCTTTCCGGGAATGCTGATCCTGTGGGGAATGCCCTCCGTCTGGTTGTGGTGAAGTTGGTCTGGAGGTGGTTTCCTCGTCAGGCGGCCGGTCCGAATGATGCTTTGAAGCCATAAGGAAAGGAACAGCTTGAAAAATCCAAGGTTTACCGGTAAAACTAGGAAGGAATTCCAATCAGCCTGCTCCATGAGAATAGTCATCATCATGATGCAGCAGAAAATCCCTTTCTCTCTCCCCCTTCAGTACCTCTCTCTCATTAATCTCTCTCTCCTCTCCCTCTCTCTCTCTTACCTCTCCCTCTCTCTGTCTGTCTGTCTTGTCTGTCTCTCTCTCTGTCTCTCTCTGTGTCTCTCTCGCTGTGTCTCTCTCTGTCTCTCTCTCTCTCTCTGTGTCTGTGTCTCTCTCTCTCTCTCTCTCTCTCGCTCTCTCGCTCTCTCTCTCTCTCTCTCTCTCTCTGTGTGTCTCTCTCTCTCTCTCTCTCTCGCTCTCTCGCTCTCTCGCTCTCTCTCTCTCTCTCTCTCTCTCTCTCTCTCTCTCTCTCTCTCTCTCTCTCATATATGTGTCACGTAGCCGGACACTAACCCTAACCTGACCCTAGCTCCTCCCTAAACCCCTTCACCGCTGCGCTCCTCCCCTAACCCCCTTCACCGTTGTCTCCGTCCCGGGCAGGTGGGATCCGGACACCAACAGGTGGTCCCTGGTCTGCCCCATGGCGGTGGCCCGTCTGGGCGCGGGCGTGGCCTCCTGCGGGGGGGCTCTGTACGTGGTGGGGGGCTACGACGGGCTGATCCGCTGGGACACGGCGGAGCGCTACCAGCCCGACACCAACACCTGGCACCCGCTGGCCCCCATGAGCACCGTGCGCAGCGGACTGGGTGAGGGGCCCGGGGAGTGTGTGTGTGTGTGTGTGTGTGTGTGTGTGTGTGAAGCTTCCCCCTCATGGGTAACGCCTCTGCCCTCCCACCAGACATGATGCTATAATAACGTACCATTAATATTCACTAAGCAGTCATTTAGCAGACTGATTGTAAACATTATCACCGAGGAGCAGATAGGGGGGGGGGGTTATCTGATATCTTAGATCAGATAATTCTACAGATATCGTTGGGGTCGGAGCCCAGTGGAGACCTGACCCCGGTCTCCACTGACCCCTGACCCCCGGTCTCTTTTCTCCCCTGACCCCTGACCCCTGACCCCTGACCCCGGTCTCTTTTCTCCCCTGACCCCTGACCCCGGTCTCTTCTCTCTTCTCTCTTCGGTCTCCCCTCAGGTCTGGTGTGTCTGGACGCCTACCTGTACGCGGTGGGCGGCTTCGACGGACGGAGGCAGCTGTGCTCGGTGGAGCGCTACAGCATCGCCCTGGACCGCTGGGAGCTGCTGGAGCCCATGAGCCAGTGCAGGAGCGCCCACGCCGTCACCGTCCACCAGGGCCGCATCTTTGTCCTGGGTCAGTCCCGCACGCCGGGCCCCACACTTTAGTGGCTGAGTGACTGACTGACTGACTGACTGACTGAGTGCCCGAGTTGTGTAGTGAGTGGATGAATGAGTGACTGCTTGAGTGGCTGCTTGAGTGACTGCGTGAGTGAGGGAGTGACAGAGTAAATGGTAAATTAGTTCGTTTTCACTGTAACGTTAACTTTACAGTGTAATAACATCATTCATCTGTGTTCTGTATTTACTCAATCTCGACAATGTTGTGTGTATGTGTGTTTTTCTGTGTGTGTGTGTGTGTGTACATGACATGTGTCCCCCTGTCTGTCTGTGTCTCCCTGTCTCCCTGTGTCTCTCTGTCCGTCCCTGTGTCTCCCTGTCTGTCTGTGTCTCCCCGTCTGTCTGTGTCTCCCTGTCTGTCTGTGTCTCCCTGTCTGTCCCTGTGTCTCCCTGTCTGTCTGTGTCTCCCTGTCTGTCCCTGTGTCTCCCTGTCTGTCCCTGTGTCTCCCTGTCTGTCTGTGTCTCCCTGTCTGTCCCTGTGTCTCCCTGTCTGTCTGTGTCTCCCTGTCTGTCTGTGTCTCCCCGTCTGTCCCTGTGTCTCCCTGTCTGTCTGTGTCTCCCTGTCTGTCTGTGTCTCCCCGTCTGTCTGTGTCTCCCTGTCTGTCTGTGTCCCACTGTCTGTCTGTGTCTCCCTGTCTGTCTGTGTCTCCCCGTCTGTCCCTGTGTCTCCCTGTCTGTCTGTGTCTCCCTGTCTGTCTGTGTCTCCCTGTCTGTCTGTGTCTCCCTGTCTGTCTGTGTCTCCCCGTCTGTCTGTGTCTCCCTGTCTGTCTGTGTCCCACTGTCTGTCTGTGTCTCCCTGTCTGTCTGTGTCTCCCCGTCTGTCTGTGTCTCCCCGTCTGTCCCTGTGTGTGCAGGGGGCTTCAACCAGAGCGGGTTCCTGTCCAGCGTGGAGGTCTTCTGCCCGGAGACCAACACGTGGACCGGCCTGTCCGACATGCCCTTCGGCCGCAGCGGCATGGGCATCGCCGTAACCATGGAGCCCTGCCCCGGCAACCTGCCCGACGACGAGGAGGAAGAGGAGGAGGAGGAGGAGGACCAGGGGGGAGGAGGAGAAGGCAGAGGAGGAGGAGGAGGAGGAGGAGGAGGGAGAGGTAGCTGAAGGAGCAAGGCCACAATCGGCGGCTGTGGCGTTAAATACCTCCAATCACAAACATTGAAAAACAGATCCACTGCCATCGCTATTAGTGTGTGTGTGTGTGTGTGTGTGTGTGTGTGTGTGTTTCATCTGTTTTAATTATTCGTAGCAGTGAGCAGAACAACAGTGACCTCATCAAGTCGCCTGGTGCTATCGGGAGCTAACCTCCGCTAGCAGAAAGCTCAGCTGGCGGAGCGCTCGCCGAACGTGTGTTTTATGGGGATGTGTTCATCATGTCTGAGGCCTCCCTCTCCCCACCCAGTCCGTCATACAGGACTCAATGTGACCCAACAATGTATATTACTGACCCAGTAACGCTAATCTCTGCTCTTGTCTGTTTCCTTATATTCTCAAATTTCTTCCTTTACTCTCGCTCTCGCTCTCTCTCTCTCTCTTGCTCGTTCTCTCTCTTGCTCGTTCTCATTTTATTGACCCTTTGTTTCAGAACATTGTTCTCAACATACTTCCTCACTATTTCTGTTTCTCTCCCTTTCTCTTTCACTCTCTCTATCTAATCTAATTCCCACTTTCCCACTTTCCTTCACCTTCCCCGGTTCCGTGCCATGGGTTCATGGGAAAAGTGGAACTCCTTATTTGCATTGGTGTATTTGCACTGGCACAATGTACTACTGAAAGTAGTACGTAGTAAGTATTCACGGGATTAAATATACAAATTATAAATGTTTTCTGTTCGTCGTACTACGTTCATATCCCTATTGGAGCGACTATGAAAACTCAAATTAGCTGTTACCTAACTGTGACCTGCGGGTGAGTGTTTCACTTCGTCCAAACGGACACTAGATGGCGCCACACTTTCATAAACCACCAGGATACGTCCGATACGGTTCTCCTTTCGGATTAACAATGAACTATGGGGCCTTCAGATTATGGCGGACAGCTAGTCATGTAGGAAACACGTGTTGTTTAACATATCACCACGGTATGTCACACACAGGGTGTGGAGAGGGTTGCTGCACATGGTTTGAATTTTTTTTGCACGATTTGCGAAATGTGTCGATCATGTTCGCTTCAGTCGTGTGGCCCGTTGTAACGCGTAGTCACCGCTGTTAGTCATCGCGGCAGACCGGTTATGTGTTTACCTATTATTATATACCTATCTCTCCCCTCGCCTTGCCTGTGTGTCTCTGGCCTCTCC